>NC_041395.2:327114531-327260814 GCF_900747795.2 Erpetoichthys calabaricus
GTCCGATTAGGTTCGCTTCTGTATATATGAAGCTGTTTGTCCGATTAGGTTCGATTTTTTTATATATGTAACTGTTTGACCGATTAGGTTTACTTTGGTATATATGTAAGTGTTTGACCGATTAGGTTACTTCTGCCCCGGGCAACGCCGGGTATATACAGCTCGTATATATATATATATATATATATATATATACATATACACACATACATGCAGTTTTAATAACACAGAAATCAATATAAACATTAACATCATTATCATATGAGAATATGAAGTAATATATAAGAAGCACATTTCATATAAATATAAATTATTAAACAGTAAAATCTTCTTCTGTAATTTGCTACCGTGGCAATTTGTGTGTCTGTCCAGGATTTTAAATGACCTGTAGCTCGCAAACCGTTGCACCTATACACTTGAAATGTGGTACACATATAGTACGTCACGTCTACTATCCGCTTTATGGGTGATGATTGTTTTAGTCTTTTTATCTTTATTTTATTTTATTGTACAATCAAGTCCTATCTGCGCACAGCAGGGCAGCCGTGGGCGGATGCGTATGGTGTATTCACTCGATGTTATCGTGCATTGCGCTGTCAGTGGTATTTTGATAAAAGAATTTGAACAATATATAAGAAGCGTATAAATTATTAAACAGTAAAACATTAACATTTAAGAAGTAAAGTTACATTAAGTACTACTGCTGTGCCTTCGGGTATACCTCATTTTTTGTTTGCCCATTACATGCTTAAATGTATACATTTTTTGGTGCACCTACCCGAGAACACGCGAGATATAACCGAGCGTGGGAGAAGCATGGATTTTAAACACGCGTTGAGTTGATGTGCTGGTCTCCCTCGTGAAATAACTGGTAATGTTTGACTAAAATCTACAGCGAGTAAAACGACATTAGCTCCTATTTTTTTTTTTACGATCTCTGAGATGTTGCTTTTTTCGGTTCAAGGCTTAATAAGCTCTTTTATGTTGTATGGTGTACTTATCCCAAACCATCATCTTTGAATGTTGCAAGACTTTCGCCTTGTATGTAGATCGGGGTAATTACATTCATTGCATTCCTAGTGTGAATCACAATGTGATTGTATGGGTGGTTACCTGGCACTGTAGGGTTGCCACCCGTCCTTTAAAATACGGAATCGTGCCGCGTTTGAGAATGAAATTGCGCGTCCCGTTTTGAATCAATACTGGACGGGATTTATCCCGTATTTTTTTTATCATTTTTTTTTTAAAGCAGCGTCTCATGCAAATCATCCCACACGCATTTTATGATGATGCCTCCTTTCCTACTTTTGATTGGGTAATACTTGATGTCATCGTTAGTTTGATTGGTGTTTTTAACTGTCCAGTGAGTAGGGCGTGTCTTTCAACCGTAAGCAGATTTTTTGCACTGGTATCACTGACCTCAACGACGGCGACGTTATACGTCAAAAATAAATTACGATAAATGACGATTTTAGCGATACTTTATTACGACGGCGGCTACATAGACACGATCAAATAAAAACAAAAAAATCAAATAATCATTCTACATTTTCAAAACGTCGAAAAAACGACGGAATGAAAAAAAGGCCCACCCGACGACCCACCCATTCCATTTTTATATATATAGATATATATATAGATATATATATATAGATATATATATGACAGCAACACTCATAACAGTGACAACACAATTACATATATATATATATATATATATATATATATATATATATATATATATATATATATATATATATATATATATATATATATATATATATATATATATATATATATATATATATATATATATATATATATATATATATATATATATATATATATATATATATATATATACACATATGTGTGTCAATCTATGTATGTATGTATGGTGGCGCAGTGGTAGTGCTGCTGCTTTGCAGTAAGGAGACTGTGGAAGATTGTGGGTTCGCTTCCCGGTTCCTCCCTGTGTGGATACCGCTTTGAGTATTGAGAAAAGCGCTATATAAATGTAATGAATTTATTATTATTATATATATATGTATATATATGTGTATATATATGTAGATGTCTATATATGTAGATATGTAAATTTTTATGTATATATATGTGTCTGTGTGTATATATATGTATATATATATGTGTGTGTGTAAGTATGTGTGTATGTATGTATGTGTATATGTATATGTGTGTGTTTATGTATGTGTGTGTATATATGTTGATATGTGTATATATATATATATATATGTGGATGTGTATATGTATATATATATGTAGATATGTGTATATGTAGATATGTATATATATGTATATATGTATATGTATATATGTTTATGTGTGTATGTGTGTATATTATATATATATATATATATATATAAAAGACAGCAACACTCATAACAATGACAACACAATTACATTGACAATCATGTTACGTTATTTTTAAAATGTTTCCTTTTCTTTTTCATAACCTCTTTAACACACTACTTCTCCGCTGCGAAGTGCGGGTATTTTGCTAGTTATATAATATTTATTGAAATAAATTGCTATAGGTAAAACTGCATTTAGCTATATTTAATTATGATAATGATGGCGGAAATAAAAAAAAAATATCACAAAATTAAATGTATTACCAGGAAAACGATGGGGACGTAGCACTTGATTGTTCCCATTACATCTTTATATTTACATGGCATGTTCAATGTTTACAGGTTATTGTTAAACTGATGATGTATAAATTAAAATAAAATCAATAATAGTTATTGAAAATTGTGACTTGCGTAAATCTATCAAACAAGCCAAGAGACAGTACAGACTGATGTTGGAGGATTATTACATCATCTCGGATTCCCGGCACATGTGGCATGGATTGCAGCATATTATACTATAAACAGAGGACACTGCGGGCTACAACAAGCCAGGCCACACTGCCAGATGAGCTTAACAAGTTCTATGGTCTTTTCGAAGAGCTTAAACACCCTTTGCCATGGGGAGCCACCAGTCACTGGAGGCACATATGATGCACCGTTGTCAGTAACACCAGCGGAGGTGCATCAGGTCCTGAGCTGAATCAACCCCTGTAAGGCAGCAGGCCCTTGACTACATCCTGGGGTGTACACTCAGGGAGAGCTCATCGGAGTTGACCGGGGTCCTCATGGACATATTCAGTCTGTCCCTGGCAAAGGCATCCGTGCCCTTCTGCTTCAAGATGACTACCATCGTGCCCCTTCCAAAGAAATCCCAGGTGAGCTGTCTTAATGACTATCGTCCCATTGCACTCACCATTATTGTGATGAAATGCTTTGAGAGACTAGTCATGGAACACATTCAGAACTCAATTCCAGCAACCCTCGACCCCCTACAGTATGCTTACCGCCAAAATCGGTCCACTGATGATGCAGTCAATGCTGCCATCCACACAATCCTCACACATCTGGAGAAAAGGAACACATACAGTATGTAAGAATGCTGTTTATTGACTATAGCTCAGTGTTCAATACAGTTGAACGATGGAAACTGTTGAACCCATGGAAACTGTGCAATAAACTTGTCTCCCTTGGACTGACATCATCCCTCTGCAGCTGGGTGCTGAATTTCCTTACAGACAGAACTCAGTCAGTCAAAGTGGGAAACCAAACATCAGGCACAAGAACAATCAGCAGCGGCTGCCCCCAAGGCTGTGTGCTGTCCGCAACTCTACACCCTTTACCTATGACCGTGTGGCCTCTCAGAACAACACCAGCATCATTAAATTTGCTGATGACACTACAATCATAGGGCTGATTACTGGAAGGGTGGAGACAGAATATAGGACATAGATAGATAGATAGATAGATAGATAGATAGATAGATAGATAGATAGATAGATAGATAGATAGATAGATAGATAGATAGATAGATAGATAGATAGATAGATAGATAGATAGATAGATAGATAGATAGATAGATAGATAGATAGATAGATACTTTATTAATCCCCAAGAGGAAATTCACATTGGTGGCAGGACTTGTGGCCTGGTGTCAGGAAAACTACCTCTCCCTGAATGCAGATAAAACCAAGGAGATGATTATCAACTCAAGGAAGAGGAAGCTGCAGCACACTCCCATTTACATCAGTGTGGCTGAGGTGCAGAGAGTAAAAATCTTCAAATTCCTTGGAACCCACATCAGCGAGGATCTGACTTGGTCTTACAATACACAACAACTCATTAACCGAGCACACAAAAGACTGTTCTTTCTGAGGAAGTTGAAGAAATTTGGCATTCCAACCAAAATTCTCACCAATTTCTACAGGGGTACAATAGAGAGTGTTATCACCTGCTCCATTATTGTATAACTTCTCCTTGCAGGAAAAGAAGGCACTCCAATGTGTAATTGAAACTGCACAGCACATCTCTGGAGCAGCCTTCTCCTCCCTACCGGACATCTACACTAGTAGGGTCATTAGGAGGGTGCGCAACATAATTAAAGACAATACTCATCCTCAACACATGCTTTTCACGCTGCTTCCCTCAGGGAGGCACTACAGGAGTGTGAAATCACGCACCACAAGACTGACACATAGTTTTTTTTCCACAAGACTCCTCAACAATGCTAAATGTTAAATTCAATCCAAACCATAACTCATAGCCTCATAAAAGTACTGACTGCTGCGGTATGTCATCAGGCACTGAGCACCTAATTTTGTAATCTTATAATTGTAATTGCTATTTGTTTTTATACTTCTTTTGTCTTTCTGTCTTTGTATATGAAGGTGAGTAACCAAAGTAAGAATTTCACTACATGGTTTTAACATGTGTTTTGACTGTGTACATGACAATAAACGTCTTGTATCTTGTATCTTGTAGCATATGTGTTTTATCGAATACAGTTTTTAATATCCTGTACACATTTATACTTCCATGATAGGGTTGATGGTTAGGAGACATGGGTTTGCTTCCCGGGTCCACCCTGAGTGGAGTTTGCATGTTCTCCCCGTGTCTGCGTGGGTTTCCTCCGGGAGCTCCGGTTTCCTCCCACAGTCCAAAGACATGCAGGTTAGGTGGATTGGCGATTCTAAATTGGCCCTAGTGTGTGCTTGGTGTGTGGGTGTGTTTGTGTGTGTTCTGCGGTGGGTTGGCACCCTGCCCAGGATTGGTTCCTGCCTTGTGCCCCGTGTTGGCTGGGATTGGCTCCAGCAGACACCCGTGACCCTGTGTTCAAATTCAGCGGGTTAGAAAATGGATGGATGGATGTTTAAATAAAATACTACTTCCGGTTGAGTAATTTTTCTAAAATTTCATATCTGTTTGCTTTTTATCATTATGAATATCTATACAAAATTTGAATCATCAATCTGTAATTATAACCACAGTTTACTTGAAAATTTGCGAAAGTATTCAGTTAAAGTACCAACTTTTGTCGGAAGTGGACAAAAGTTGATAGGATTCCTTATTTTTGATATAAAGCAGGTGTACAAAATCTCTTTGGCTGAGGTCAAAGCATTTTCGAGTTATCGTGTTTACACACAGACAGACATAATTTCAAAAATTGTATTTTCTGACTCAGGAAGGTCTAAAACATCAAGATTCATTAAAATCTCAAAATCAAATTTTTTCACAATTCCTATACTTTCTCTATACTATGTATACGAGAAAGTAAAAAGTTCCACAATGGCTAAGTATAATTGGTGTCTAAGTTTTTAACATTGGCATAGTGAGTCTTTAAAGACTAAAGGCTGATACATACTTCTGAGTCACACATGCCTGAACGCACTTTAAGCAACGCCTTAGCTGTGGTGTAGTCTTGACTCAGAAGTGTAAATCAGCCTTTGAAGTCTTCCTTTGTTGTTTTTAAGGAGTGTGGCTTCAGGACTTGGGCAGCTCATGGATTTGGGCAAATGTTTGGCAGATGAAATTTAATATAAGCAAATGTAAAGCATCACAGGTAGGAAGTAGATATGTTTGATTTGAATGGGTGGTATCAAACAGGAAGATACACCTTATGAGCAAGACCTTGCAGTCATAGTGGACTAATTACTATGTCCATGAGGACAATTTACAGAAGTGATTAAGAAAGCTAATAAGATTTTAAATTATATATCACAAGGTGTGGAGTACAAGTTAAGGGAGATGTGGCGGACAGCCAGGGCCCGACCATGGAAGGTCCGGGGTGAAAGTATGTTAAAGAACTTTTCTCCCCCAGACCGACAGAGGGCAGCCCCCCTGACTTCCAGTGGGATCACAGGTTATGAGCATGGACACTCAACCCAGTTGGGGCCCGTGGCCACCGCCAGGAGGGGGGCCTGGACTTTTGCAGGGCCCTATTTGGCAGTACTTCCGCCACACCTGGAAGTGCTTCAAGAGGAAGCTCATTGGGGACCTGGACTCCTTCCGGGTGCCCTATTAAAGGAGCCAGTCACCACCACTCAATGGCCTGAGTCGAGAGGAAGTGGACGAAGCTCGTCAGGAGGAGTGGAAGCGAAAGCACTGGCTGAGAGAAGGGACTGTGCTGAATGGCCTGTGCTTCTTGTAAATAAACCATGTGCCGTTTGGCTATTAGTATCCTGTCTGTCTGTGTCGGGTTTAGGGCAACTGTACTCGCCCTTGGGCATCACAGAGCTTATGATTAATCTTTACAATGCACTAGTGAGGCCTCACCAGGAATACTGTGTTCAGTTTTAGTGTCCATATTACAAAAAAGGGCCACTTGGCTGAGTCCAGGACTAAGAGATAGGAGCTGTGAGGAGAGACTGAAGGAGTTGTACCTTTCCAGTTGAAGCAAACTGAGCTTAAGAGGTGACATGAATTCTTCTTGTGTGTAAGGTCAATTGTGCTTGATCAACCATCTCCATTCAGCTCAGACCTGAACCTCCTTGCCAGTCAGCCACCTTTCACTTCAGATCTTTTATTTACTTTATCCATCCACATCCGCTTTGGCTTCCCTTGCTTTCTCTTCCCTGTACTTCCATTCCCATCAGTGTTTTGTCCACATATTCATTGTCTCTCCTCATTACATGTCCATACCACTTTAGCTTACTTTCCTGTACATTACATCTTTCCTGAAGAAGGGGCCTGAATTGCCTCAGAATCTTGCGTATTGTAATCTTTATAGTTAGCCAATAAAAGGGGTCATTTTGCTTTACGTCTCACTACATTCATAATGGCTAACATGGTACAGCACCCTAGTACTACTGTATTTTCTTGTTGTACCTCTGATTGTCTCATTTCTTATCCTGTCCTTTTTTGTAACTCCACACATGCATCTCCACATTCTCTTTTCTGCCACATCTAACTTTTTCTCCTACTGTGCTCCCTTTATTGCCCAAGTCCCAGCTCCATATGTCATTGATGGTCTTATCACTGTTTTACAAACCTTGCCCTTAATTCTCACAATATTCCTTATGCCTTCTTCCAATTGTTCCATCCACACTGCACTCTATGGGTCATCTCTGCATCTAATTCTCCATCACAGGCTTTCACTAATCCTAGATATTTCAACTTATCCATACTTTCCAGTAACTCCGCCGTTTGGAAAAACACCAGTCCCAAGCCTGGATAAAGGAGGAGGGTTGGGCGCCAGGCTAGCAACCCGGCTCCGTAAAAAAAGCTATTGCTACGGAAACAACAAGCAGAAACCAAAGAAACCAAGAATCTCAGCCGGGACGCTCAGATTCTGCATGGATGATGACAATAGAGAAAAGCCGGCAGGCTGTCCAGAGTCCAATGAGAAGAGGAATCGTCTCAGCATCATCAACGACAAAACTCGCAACGTGAAATGTTCGGAAGTTGTACCAATGCGGCAAATTGGGACAACTGCTTCGCGAGTTCGACAACTATGGTCTGGACATTTTGAGCATAAGCGTGATGCGATGGACAGGAAGTGAACGATTGGCCAGCGAGGGGAAGACCATCCTATACTCCGGCCATATTGAGCAGCTGGCGTTGGGCTCGTCCTCAACCAGCTGGCTGCACAAGCCTTGCTGGGGTGGAAGCCAGTCAATGAACGAATCATCACCGCTCGGTTCCAATCGCGGCACTCGAAGACAACCATGGTCCAAGTATATGCACCAATCGAGGATGCAAGCGACAACGAGAAGGACGCTTTCTACGAACAACTGCACAACAAACTCAATGGTATTCCGAAGCACGACGTTCTTATTCTGATGGGAGACCTCAACCCCCAGATCAGTGATGATCAGCGAGGATGGGAACAACAGAGATCGCCTGTTGTCCCTTTGCAGCCTCCTCGATATCACTGTCGGGAGCACGTATTTTGCCCATAAGACCATTCACAAGAAGACTTGGCGCTCACCTGACGGAAACAACAGCAACGAAATTGATTATATCTGCATCGGGAAAAGGTGGAGAACATCACTCTAGGACGTGAGGGTCTATTGTGGCGCCAATATTGGATCGGACCACCATCTCCTAGTGGCCGCGGTTTTGCTTAAACTGAAGAAGACACCGGCACAGAAATCCACCCAACCATTCGCCATTGAGAAGTTCAAAGATCAAACTTCTAGTGACCTCTTCCAATTGGAATTGGTGTCCAGTTGCTGCAAGATGATTTAGGCACCGACATCGAGGGCCAATGGACGCAGATTAGGGACGTCATAATTGAAACTGCCAAGGATGTCATCGGATGCAGACGAGGGACGCAATGCGAACACTGGATCCAGGACCACACGTGGACGTTGATCGACGAGAGAAGACAGGAGAAGCACCACCTTGACCAAACGAAGACCGCCAGTGAGAAAGAAGCGATCGCCGTCAGACATCAGATCTCGATCGTCAAGTCAAGCAGGCCTGTCGAGCAGACAAGAAAGCGTGGATAGAGAAGAAGAGCGCTGAAGCCCAGGAGACCGCCGACAGAAACGACGCAAAGACGCTCTACCGCATCGTACGAGAATTATCTGGCACCAAGAGCAACGCCAACGTGCCTATTAAGAGCAAGAATGGCGATATCCTCTTCAGCAAGGAAGATCAGAACGGCCGTTGGATAGAGCATTTCCGCGAGACCCTCAACCAGCCAGCTCCAGACTCAACCCACGATTTCGATATAATCGTTCCTTCCAAGCCTCTGGAGGTGAGTGTGGACGGAATCACAACGGAGGAAGTCAAGAAGGCGATTCGAAGTCTTAAGAACAATAAGGCCCCGGGGTTAGATAGGATCTCAGCAGAAATGCTGAAGCATGGTGGAGACGAGACGATCTGACGATTCACACGACTGCTAGATAGCGTCTGGTGGGAAGAACAGGTCCCGGTGGACTGGAAACGAGGTGCCATTGTCAAGCTGCCAAAAAAAGGGGCCCTCTCTGACTGTAACAACTGGAGAGGAATCACGTTACTATCGATGCCTGCATTCTGCTAAACCGACTCCGTCGCGCTATAGACCAAATGCTACGAGAAGAACAAGCGGGGTTCAGGCAAGGACGATCGTGTAGTGAGCAGATATTAGGAACATTATCGAGCAATGCACCGAATTCCAAAAACTGCTCCTGATAAATTTCATCGACTTCAAAAAAGCCTTTGACAGTATCCATCTTCAAGAATCTGTATCAAGGCTCAAGCTGTTGTGTGAAGACCGAAGAGGGCCACATGGATTTCTTTGATATCGAGACGGGCGTCCGCCAAGGTTGTGTCCTATCGCCTTTTCTCTTCCTCCTTGCGATCGACTTTGTCACCAAACGCGCGATGGACAATGTGGCTTTTGGTATCAGCTGGAAAGACCAAGCTCGCCTCACCAACCTGGATTTTGCAGACGATGTAGTGCTACTAGCCTCAACCAAACCCTCCCTTGAACGAATGACCATCTCACTGAGTGAAGAGGCTTTGAAGGTGGGTCTTCGCATCAGCACTGAAAAGTCGAAGATCATGACCATCAACCGAAGGACCAGTGCAGGAATCAAGATTGAGAATAATCTGGCAGATGAGGTCGACCAGTTTAAGCATCGTGGCCAAGGACTGCGGCACGGACATGGATGTCAGCTACAGAATTGGCAAGGCCTCAGCAGTCTTCCAACGCCTCCGCCAAATTTGGGCATCGGCATCGGTCAGCACGCCCATCAAGATATGCCTCCTCAACACCATTGTTATTCCGACGGCCATCTATGCTAGCGAGATGTGGAAACATACGAAGCAGGTCGCCGGAAAGCTGAACACATTCCAACAACGCTGCCTGAGAAAAATTCTTCAAATCTCCTATCGCGACTGCATCACAAATGATGAAGTTCTAAGAAGAGCAAACACTCACCGACTGGAAGAGATTGTCACCGAGCGCTGAATACGCCTTGCAGGGCATGTTCTCCGCCTACCAGAAAATCGGCACCTGAAGATCGCGATGTACTGGGTTCCCCCGGGGGGATAAAGGAATGTTGGACGACCAAAGAGCACCTGGAGAAGAACCCTACATGAAGACCTCAAGAACATCGACATCAGTTGGTAAAATATGAATGCTATCGCTGAGGATCGACCTCGTTGGCGGACGCTTGTAACCCGATGTGCGGAAATGCACGGGAGGAACTAAGTCTAAGTAAGTCTGTACTTTTCAGTGGCTCTCCCTGCAGGCAAACGTCTGAATCCTGATCATCATTAAACCTTATAAGTTCTGTCTTCTTCTTCTTCCTAAATATCTTCAATCCTCTGTCTTCCAAAGCCCTCCTCTATTCTTACAACTTCCTCTCCACTTCCTCTTTTTTGGTGCTACACAACACAATGTTATTAGTGAACAGTCTACATGGGCGGACTGGTCTTTAATCCCATGACTCCATAACCAGATCAAAGAGTTAAGGACTTAAGATCCCTGGTGTAGACCTACTCTGACTGGAATCTTTTCTCTTACCCCAACACTGCTTTAAACTTGAGTCCTCACTCCCTCATCCATATTCTGGACAATCCTCACATACATCTCCGGTCCTCTCTCATGCACATCTTGACCTCTTGATGTGGCCCTCTCATGCACATCTTGACCTCTTGATGTGGCCATCTCCAAAGTTATAAACAGCACATGCAATCTGTTCTGATTTTCTTCATCCTTCTCTATAAGCTGTTCAATACAAAGACTGCATCAGGTGTTCCTCTCCCTGGCATAAAACCAAACTGCTCCTGCCCTTATGGTGATGTCTTCCCTAAGCCTTCTCTCTATAACCCTTTCTCAAATTTTCATTGTATGTAACATCAGCTTTATCCCTCTATAGTTTCCACCATTGTGAATTTCCCCTTGGGGATTAATAAAGTATCTATCTATCTATCTATCTATCTATCTATCTATCTATCTATCTATCTATCTATCTATCTATCTATGAATTTTTTGCAAGAGTTAAGTGGACAAGACTGGCAAGCTTTGTTGGGCTGAAAGGCCTGTTCTCGTCTAAACTTTTCTAACATTCTTAATGCTCTCATTAAATAACCAGGTTGTGCTTTCAAATCCCTCCACTAGCACTGCGTGACCATTAGCAAATCACTTCACTAGCCTGTACTCCAATTTGAAATACGAAAGAAATGTAACCAATTGTATCTCAAATGTTGTAAGTCGATTTGGATAAGGATGTCAGCTAAATAACAGTATTATTAGGTCCCTGGAGCTGCTTAGTCTTGTACACGTTACACTCAATCGTCCATGAGTAAAACATTCCTGCATTTGATCAGTTCTTGCTTTTCCTAGTGACTTGGCTTTTGTTGATTGTCGTTGCAAAACATAATTTTACAGGAAAGTGTATTCTCTTGAATTGAAATGGGTAATCAGTAGGAATGACGTGAAATTTGCATGTGTTTATTTTCATTATTAGATGTTAACAATTTACATTTATTTACATTGTTTACTCAACTATTTCATTTCATTCATGGGCCCGGATGAAGGTAAAGCCATCTAAGTCACGCAGCATCTCAGTGGTGAAGGGAGTGCTTGCTGACCAGAGGTTCTTCATCGGAGACGAGCCAGTCCCCACAGTATCGGAACAGACTGTAAAGAGCCTGAAAGACAGAGACCAGGTGAAACAACTGTGCAAGGACATTAATGCTGGCCTACTGTCCATCGACAGCACCCAGCTACCTGGGAAATTAAAGACCTGGGGCCTCATGTATAAACGGTGCGTACGCACAGAAATGTTGCGTACAAACATTTCCACGCTCAAATCACGATGTATAAAACCTAAACTTGGCGTAAAGCCACGCACATTTCCACGGTATCTCATACCCTGGCATACGTAATTTCTCCGCTCGGTTTTGCAGACTGCCGGCACCCAACGTCAAAGCAGTGCTACTGTTCCTGTGTGGTTACCCTTTCTTTCTTAGCTCCACATTCCTGATGCAGCTTTATAAATACACTGAAATTAACTGCATATTGTTTATTAGTGTAATGCATCTGATTGTAATTAACCTGTAGCAATATGATGGTCCAGGGAATAGCCATAGTATTCCAAATACCATAACTGCTTTAGCGTTGCTATTGTCACTGCATCTTCTTCTTCTTTCAGCTGCTCCCGTTAAGGGTTGCCACAGCAGATCATCTTTTTCCATATTACTCTCACTGCACCACTCGGAGTATTTATATCACTGTATCTGAGTGGGGAATTACAGCAGCAGCTGATCGGAAAGAGAATTATCGGTATACAGTTTCAAGCACACGCTGGCTCAGCCACGGCAAAATGCGTCAAAGCCTTTCCTATACGGACCTCGCATTTCAGGAACAGTTTCATCCCAAGAACTATAAACGCACTCAATCAGTCCATCAAGTGCTCCTTGTAGAACTGTTTGTACTTATAAGTACAATCACCTCACTGTAAACTTACACTACAGTTATAATATTGCACAACCTGAGCCACTTTATAAAGCGCGTATGATGACGATATCATTTTTAAGATGAAATGCAGCAAAATATGTTGCTTATAGTATGCAGATAAAACTTTAACTTCATTTAAATAATCTGTATTGTTAATAATTAATCATATGAGGACACAGTGCCGCAACGCTAGCTAGTTCACGGATAGCTCCTGCCTTGCGCTGTATTATTGCTGGTGCTGATGCGACACTGGAAGGACAGACGGATAGAATAATTAAACATGTACTACGAAGATATTTCAATGTTCCTTAAAAGTTTTGAAGAATCAGCGTTCTAAGTTTACAGATGGCTTCACGTCTATTATAGAGCTGATTGCGTGGCGATTGGGTATTTGGAGAAAGAAAAGTAAGGAGAGTACATTTGAAAGAGACAGTACTTCTGTAATAAATTATTTAATCGAAGGTCGCACATGGCGCAGCAAGCCTCTTGCGTGAGATATGAACAATCACTGCGCCACCGTGTTCCCATGTTTAATAACATGCTTTAATTCCTATCATCATGAAAAAGATATCACGTATACATCTCAGTATTTTAATTATTTAGAGAGCTGTAATATCATGAATGTAATGGATTCTATGTCCTGTCGGAGAAAGAGAAAGAACGGAAGTACGTAGTGATTCACACACATAGAGCACATAGAAGATCAAACACAGAACAAAGCATTTAACGTGCTACTTGAGAAACTAGTAAAATAAACGATTTTAAGATGAAATGTATGATGTTCTACTTTAATGACAAAATAAACTACGTGATTAAAGTGGAAATTTTGAGACTAAAGTTGACATTTCGTGCTTTTTCCCACTGTGTGCCTATTTTTTTTCACTGTACCCTAATAAGCTTTCATATGACACTCAGACGGTCTGCTACGAGTCGCCTTTTCACGCCGACTTTGATATGTGACAACTTCTTTTTTATTTCGGGCACCGTGCGACTTTGTGAACTTGAGCTTTCGAGTTTCTCCAACATTATGTCACTCGATCAACTTTCTTTTGTTGATTATACCACTGTTTAAACCAACAAATAGTACGTTTTTCCTTTGCCTCCACTTGGTATTCGCTGAAATTCTTATATTTTCCCCCTTGCTTTTCCCATTGTCTTTTCTCAGAAGGCTATTTATATCGATTTGCATATTCAAAGGGCGTAATTCTGGGAGGAGTTGGGGCGGGACAGAAGGCGCATGCACGTGCGTTACTTTTCATGCTGATTGGGATTTATGTAGTGGAAGAACGTTAAAGTTTACGTACGCACAGATTCCTGCATCTGGATTTTTCTGTGCGTACGCACATTCCCACTTTTGTGCTTACGCCATGTTATAGTGTGAGTTCTACGCACAGCGTTATACATGAGGCCCCAGGTGCTTTCAGTTTGGTCTCCTACCGCAGGCATTGTGGCCCCTTTCAGTTTATGAGGTCCCCATCTCAATAGTAGAGAAGCTGGAAAGAGGAGTCACAGCCTACATTAAAAAGTGGCTCGGGGATCCACGGAGACTTACCACCATAGGCCTCTACGGAGACAGTGTCCTCAAGCTGCCCCTCACCAGCCTCACACTAAACACGACTGCAGATGACATTGAATGATTCTCAGGACAAAGTGTTGAGGAGCAACGCACCAACCTTGGCTACTGGGCGAAAATGGAGACTAGCAACAGCGGTGAAGGAGGCAATATCAGCTCTCAGATATGCAGACATCATGGGGAAATGTTGAGCATTGAAGAGGAGGCCTTGGCCTTACAACTAGCCGCCCAGCCTGGAATAAAGCCACTGCTCAAGCATGGAGGAGGATGGTGGTGGAGGAAGTATGTTGTCAGGAGGAAGTTGCAAGGTGGGCAAAGGCAGTCTCCCTTAGCAAACAGGGGCAGTGGACACGGTGGGACAGTGTCGAAAGGAGGAAGCTTAGCTGGAACGATGTGTGGGCCATGGAGGCGAGGAGTCTGAGCTTTACCATCAGAGCCACTTATGACGTCCTGCCAACACCAACCAATCTCCATCAGTGGATTGGTGAAGATCCAGGGTGTGCCCTTTGCTCCAGGCCAGCTTCCCTCCGGCACATACTCACAGGGTGTAAGACAAGTCTCACCCAAGGGTGATACACTTGGTACCACAACCCGGTCCTAAAGAGCCTTGCATCCACAATGGAGGAAAAACGATCTTTCATCAATGCCCTTTCACCACCAATATCTAATCACCCATGGACGATTACCAGGAGCAACTCCACACCATCGGAGAGAGGCCAGCTGTGCTTAGCACGCAACTGGAAACTGCTGGTAGATATTGTCCAACAGTTGGTGTTTCCTCCGGAGATTGTCACTACTACCTTGAGACCTGACATGGTGCTCTGGTCCCCTTACATTATCGAGCTCACCGTACCCTAGGAGGATTCCATGGATGAGGCATACGAGCGGAAATATCTACGATATGCTGAGTTAGCTGCTGAAGTGCAACATCGCGACTGGACCATGGAGGTTTGCCCAGTGGAAGTTGGATGCAGAGGGTTTGTGGCAACATCTACCATCAAACTGCTGAGAGACCTGGGAATTAGGAGCCAGAGCCAGAGTGCAGCCATCAAAGCTGCATCAGAGGCAGTGGAGAGAAGTAGCCAGTGGCTTTTGATGAAGAGGAATGCACCTTGCTGGGCCCCCAAGTAACAAACTTAGGCTGCCATACATAGGTTCATGAGATGTCAGTCATTTGACACCAAAGCAACTCTTATGACTAATTGGGAATGGCACACAAGCTTAGGGCTGATCACCCTATAGCTGGCCGCCTCTGATGAGGGTGTATAGTGTGAAAGGCCGAAACACCCCATGAGCCAGAGGAACACTACTGATGGTGCGTCCCAATATTCTACAAACTTCTCCAAGTCTACCATTCACCATTCACCGACAAGTGTAACTGAACCTATTGTATGTGCTTGCACAAGAATAGTAACATCTCATTCTGTGTTTCGTAATCTATGCTTTTCATTAGTTTTTTTTGTTGCTACAGCCATAGGCTGACAATAAAGTTCTAACACATCCCAATCAACAATTTAGGTGGCTCATGCGGTGAATTGAATAATTTTACTTTTGGGGTTGTTTTCTGTAGTGCTTCAAGTAGAAGATAATAACTGCCATTACGATGCTTTGGAGACTTCTTGAATGACTGGGGGTTCCCATTTCACGTCCACAGATGTGAATGTATATCTCAAGAATCTTAGAGTGTGGTGGAGAAGGGGTGGAGGGGCATCCCCATTCAAAGTAAGTAGACGTGCATTTCAATATAAACAGTTTCATAAGGTGGGTGTAGGGGGGCACCCTTTCAAAGTTCAAATTAATGGGACCCATTAAGTTTAAACTTATGCTGTTTGTCCCCATTGTCTTGGATCAGAGGATGCCAACTGGTGAAGCAAGACTAATACAGACACAGCTCCAGACACCGGCACTCGAGCTTTACAGCGCTTACTAAGCATTGAGTTTTGCTTAACTTCCGCTTTTTCATTTTTTTTTACCTCAAACTCAATTACGTCTAGTTGTTTGTGTCCAGGACATCACCTCTTATTCAGTATGATGTTGACCTGGCTAAATCAGTTAAAATGGATTCCTATAACAGACGCCACCATTTTGTTTATATCAGTGATCCTACTTCCTACCATGTGATTGCAGCATTACACGTTGTCCTCACCAGCTTTATTTTTATGATTTTCTAAGAAACATGGAGGCATTGAGTCCCCTCAAGATCAAGGTCACAGCCCCAGTAGTTTGTGAGTACCAGCAGGTTGATGTGCTGACTGTGCTTGACGAGCAGTGGATCCCATAGCAGCATCTCTTCTTCTTACAGTGTGGTGGTTTAAAGACAGGACAGATGTCACAATAAGGGTTGGGGCTTCTGTATAAACTATAATTACCAAATTATTCTTTCTCAGTAGGAGACAGTGAAAAAGTGTAAGTACAGTGCATCCGGAAAGTATTCACAGCGCATCACTTTTTCCACATTTTGTTATGTTACAGCCTTATTCCAATATGGATTAAATTCATTTTTTTCCTCAGAATTCTACACACAACACCCCATAATGACAACGTGAAAAATGTTTACTTGAGATTTTTGCAAATTTATTAAAAATAAAAAAATTGAGAAAGCACATGTACATAAGTATTCACAGCCTTTGCCATGAAGCTCGAAATTGAGCTCAGGTGCATCCTGTTTCCCGTGATCATCCTTGAGATGTTTCTGCAGCTTAATTGGAGTCCACCTGTGGTAAATTCAGTTGGTTGGACATGATTTGGAAAGACACACACCTGTCTATATAAGGTCCCACAGTTGACAGTTCATGTCAGAGCACAAACCAAGCATGAAGTCAAAGGAATTGTCTGTAGACCTCTGAGACAGGATTGTCTCGAGGCACAAATCTGGGGAAGGTTACAGAAAAATTTCTGCTGCTTTGAAGGTCTCAATGAGCACAGTGGCCTCCATCATCCATAAGTGGAAGAAGTTCAAAACCACCAGGACTCTTCCTAGAGCTGTTAGGCCATCTAAACTGAGCGATCGGGGGAAAAGGGCCTTAGTCAGAGAGGTGATCAAGAACCCGATGGTCACTCAGTCAGAGCTCCAGAGGTCCTCTGTGGAGAGAGGAGAACCTTCCAGAAGGACAACCATCTCTCCAGCAATCCACCAAACAGGCCTGTATGGTAGAGTGGCCAGATGGAAGCAACTCCTTAGTAAACGGCACATGGCAGCCCGCCTGGAGTTGGCCAAAAGGCACCTGAAGAACTCTCAGACCATGAGAAAGAAAATTCTCTGGTCTGATGAGACAAAGATTGAACTCTTTGGTGTGAATGCCAGGCATCACATTTGGAGGAAACCTGGCACCATCCCTACAGTGAAGCATGGTGGTGGCAGCATCATGCTGTGGGGATGTTTTTCAGCGGCAGGAACTGGGAGACTAGTCAGGATAAAGGAAAGATGACTGCAGAAAAGTACAGAGACATCCTGGATGAAAACCTGCTCCAGAGCGCTCTTGACCTCAGACTGGGGCGACGGTTCATCTTTCAGCAGGACAACGACCCTAAGCACACAGCCAAGATATCAAAGGAGTGGCTTCAGGACAACTCTGTGAATGTCCTTGAGTGGCCCAGCCAGAGCCCAGACTTGAATCCGATTGAACATCTCTGGAGAGATCTTAAAATGGCTGTGCACCGACGCTTCCCATCCAACCTGATGGAGTTTGAGAGGTGCTGCAAAGAGGAATGGGCGAAACTGGCCAAGGATAGGTGTGCCAAGCTTGTGGCATCATATTCAAAAAGACTTGAGGCTGTAATTGCTGCCAAAGGTGCATCGACAAAGTATTGAGCAAAGGCTGTGAATACTTATGTACATGGGATTTCTCAGTTTTTTTATTTTTAATAAATTTGCAAAAAGCTCAAGTAAACTTTTTCATGTTGTCATTATGGGGTGTTGTGTGTAGAATTCTGAGGAAAAAATGAATTTAATCCATTTTGGAATAAGGCTGTAACATAACAAAATATGGAAAAAGTGATGCGCTGTGAATACTTTCCGGATGCACTGTATAGGAACAGGAGATAAAACGATTCCAAAGAAATCAAAAAAATATATGTAGGGTCATTACCAAAAAGACAAACCAATCTTTCGACAAGCCAGAAATGTTTAAACAAAAATCAAGCAATGTTAAACTAAAAAAGAAGTCAGAGAATCAAAAAGAGCTTATGCAAAGTATCGCATGCCAAACGTAATTATTATCCAAAACTCGGATAAGCTCGAAATGAATACGTTGATCTTTATATAGTTTACCCGATGATGTCACACAATGTGTGTAAGAGCCAAATCCTTACTTTTTGCTTAGTTTAAAAAATGTAACTTTAACATTGATAATGGAAGATTCTTTTCCACCCCTTATAAGTTAAACATAATGGAATGTTCTAATGACAATAGTAAATCTCTTAGATTGAAGTTAGACAGCTAAAGTGAAACATGAATTGTTAGTCAGATTGGCATTAAGGGCATATAGTTTTCTGATTATGCTGTATGTTCATATATGTGGTGAAAGTGGAACATGGCAGCTACAGCCAACCCAGAACATCATAAAACCTTAGGCCTTGTCACGCATACATGTCAGAGGATCTCCTCATGGATTCAATCGAGGAAAGTGGGGCGCTGTCGCTAATGTGGAAGTAACCCCAGAGGAAGACAAGAATAGTTCAATTAATCAGCTTTTATACAGTCTTTATTCAGTCACAGAAGAGTACATGCTTTGCAAAGAAGAAGAGCACATTTCACTTTTTGGTCAACTTTTTTATAGTTATTTTCCACCCTTCCCCTTACTTATGAAACAGCATCTAAGCATTTCATCTTATATTGCGCAAATCGGCCAACCGTTTCTTTTTTGTGTACGTGTCCTAAAGAAGAAAAAGTCATCTTTATCTTTTTAATTTTTTTCCTGTGTCTACCGGACGCACTCCTTTTAAAAGGAAGTTACCCTAAGTCAGCTTACTTCACCTTGTCTTACACTATGAGAGGTGCCCGTATTAATAACCTTTTACTATAGCAGAACAGCTTTGCCAGCTTTTGACCCTTCGTAGCTTGCAAGTTGTTTTTTTTCTTTCACACTAACTTCTTCTTCTCTTTCTCACCCTGCAGCACTGAGAGACAACCCAGACAGGGGACTTAGCCCCACCCTGTCCGGTTCACACGCTATAAAGAAGCGGGCCGCCCAGAAGGATGCCTCATTCCACAGTGAGAGCAGCCGCTGGATGGAGCTCCATGGACAACCCCTTGACAATGTCTAGAGGCATCTCTAAATACTTTGAGTTGCTGCCATGTGATTGGCACTAACAAGTAGTTGAACAGGTGTGTGTTTTTCTTTTGTTGTTTGATTTGTTGTGTGCTTAGCACTGCTGCCTTGCAGCTCAGATTACCTTGTGGGCCACAATAATCAGTCCAGCATAGTTTGCAGACACTTAAAAGACCATTATAATTGACTTACAGCTAGTTTGGTTCCTTTTTCTTTGTTGACTTCAGTTTTTAAACAATTCTGTGACTTCACTGAACTCATTGGAGAAGTGAACTCCATGGTGTTCAATCATTACTACTTCAAGAAAGGTCTTCTACTAACTACTATCACCAAGAAAGGTCTCCTAAGAAAGATGACTAGGTCAGTGCATGGACCATCTGGTACATGTTCACAGACCACACTTTGAGAGCCACCGTCTTAGACCAACAACCTGGATGACAGACGCTCTCATCAACGCTCCAACCTTTCTTCTTCAAAATAACTTTTTAATGAATACCTTTGCCAATTGAAGTAGGATTTTCCTGTTGGGATGCCAACACATTGGCGTCTCTCATTTTTTTGTGATACAATGGTTCATTTATGCATTGTGATAAACCCAGGGCGTCGGTGAGCCCCAAACCGCAACACGAACACACTTGTACAGTCCCGGGTTCAAATTATTTTAAATACTTAAATAAGGTTTTTATTTGAAATACTTCCAAATGTGACACAAGCACAAGCAAATACAGGTCTTCCTCTCACAATATCTCTCTTTTCTCCCTACCACACTACTCTCCTCCACTCAAGCATTTCTCCATTACCTCCCAGCTCTGACTCGCTTGAATAAGGGAGTGCAGTCTTTCATTACAGACCCGGGAGTACTTCCGGCGCCAGGACGACTGCCTGATAAAAGCACTTCCGGGTCGCATGTAAGTCCATAATAGGGAGCTTGTCTCCCTACAGCACCCTCTCATAGCACCCAATAACCCCAGCAGGGCTGCTCTGCCGGACTACATATCCCAGCATGCCCTGCTGGCTTCTTACTATGCACCGACCTCCAGGGCTGCTGCCATCTAGCATGCTGGGGGAATAAGAAACCTCCAGCAACTTCTCTTTTTAATGGGCTTTTTAACAGTCCTTCCTTCCAGGTCTGCTCTCTCTTCTGACTGGGATGCCCGTCCAGCCTGTGTGGCATCTACAGCATGTAATAAAGAATACTTTTTCCAAAAAACAAATAAAATGGGTCTTTCTATGAGTTAAGTGGCTCCACTTAGCATTGCCCTATTGTTACAGTTCTTACACTGTTGAAATGAAGATGTGTCTATCATCTTGTCAGTGTGCTTGATTGCTTAATGAACCACTCATTGAGAAAGGCACTATAACAACCCAGTCAGAATTTGAAGGTAAATTTTAGATTAGCTTCTTTGTTTTTTTTCACTCATGACCATTGGTAACTTCTTGCCGTTGATTTCCTTTGTGGCGTTACATCCAATTAAGATTGACTATTTGCTTGCACATGGTTTTCAAGTGATTTTGCTTTTTGAGCAGACCGAGGAACTCTTGGATTAAAGCACATTTTGAAATAAATGACCGCCAATCCAGAAGGACACTATTCACGCTACAGCGTGGTTAGGGTTTGAGTGCAAGGGATGCGGGAGGCTTTGTACGCCGCCTGGCTTCCTCTTAAGTGACTAAGCTGTTTTGCTGTTGCTCTCGGGGGCAGCTTATCTCAGCGGGGGTCCCGTTCATCCCAGGAAACTTAGACGTGGTGTCTGCCGACCAGCTACTTGCAGAGATTCCTTAGCTACAAAGGGGGAATTTGATTTAGGTAAATGAGAAAATCCCTGCTTTGAAAAGGCGGCAGTAAAGCTCCTGGACAGAGACACAGAGGAAATCCCTAAATTCACATTTGAAAAGTGTTTTATTGAAATGATGCACGTTACTCAATAGCACTAAAGTACACGTGAATTAATGTTAAAACATATAATGAAAAACAAAAAAAAAATGTTTTGTAAAAAAGAATTATTTGCAGTTGTCAAAGATGGTTACACCAAGTCAGTGTTGTCATACACATACATGCACATGGGAGACGATTTATGGGTTCAAATAATGTTATGTCACAGCCGGACCAGGGGCTGGTGTTTCCTCCTCTTGTCCCTCTGCAGACCACCTGAAGAACCTGCCACACAATAACCTAATTTCTGGTCCACAAAACACGCCCACCAATTAAGTCACTTCCAGTCTCCAGAACACTCCTACTGATGACCTTACTTCCAGTTCCGGCCTTCCTTGAGCCCTCCTCTTCCTGCTGCCACCATATTTATATCTCAGATCCATCTGTGTTAGTCAGTACCGTTTTGGACTCCTGTCTGTAAAGACATGCTTGTTTGGACCTTTTTTGACATCTTTTTTCAAGTATAGGGGTGGCCATCCCCAAACCATTTTGTGACTCTCCTTTCTTTATTACAGTGTATTCAGCCTAAAAACACCACCAGGGGCCTCATGTATAACACCGGGTGTAGAATTCACACTAAAACATGGCACACGCACAAAAACAGAAATGTACGTATGCACAAAAAAATCCAGATGCATAAATCTGTGTGAATGCCAAATTCCATGTTCTTCTGCTCCATAAATCCCGGACAGTGTGAAAAGTAACGCACGTGCACATGCCTGCCGCCCCACCCCGACTCCTTCCAGAACTACGACTCTTTGAATGTGCAAATCAATATAAATAGACCCTTAAGTTCAGCAATGTGTGAAAAGACAACAGAAAAAGCATAGGGGAAAATAGAAGAATTTCAACAAAAACCAAGTGGAGGCAAGGAAAAACTTACTATTTGTTGGTTTAGGTAGTGGTATAAACAACAAAAGGAAGATGATCTAGTGACAGAGAGTGGTGGAGAAACTCGAAAGTTCAAGTTCAAAAAGTCGCACAGTGTCCGAAATAAAAAAAGTGGTCAGATATCAAAGTCACCGTGAAAAGGCAAGTCATAGCCCACTATCTGAGTATCATATGGACACGTATTAGGGTAAAGACAAAAGAAAAACATTAGGGACACAGTGGAAAAGAAAGCTCGAAATGTCAATTTTATTTTATTTTGTCATTTAAGTAGAATGTCATAAACTTCATCTTAAAATCGTTTAATTTACTAGTTTCTCGAAATTTCCACTTTAATCACGTAGTTTATTTTGTCATTAAAGTAGAACGTCATAAACTTCATCTTAAAATCATTTAATTTACTAGTTTCTCAAATCCCATAGTAACTAAAATAGCACATTAAATGCAACGTATTCTATGTGTTCTTCTATGTGCTCTATGTGTGTGAATCACTATGTGCTTCTTAAACGGGTTTTCTCTTACGCCGACAGGACACAGAATACATTACATTCATGATATTACATCTCTCTGGACAAATTAAATACTAAGATATATACTTGATATCATTTTCATGATGACAAGAATTAAAGTATATGGTAAACAAGGGGGCACGGTGGCGCAGTGGTAGCGACGAGCTGGCGCCCCATCCAGAGATTGTTCCTGCCTCCCGCAAGATGCTTGCTGCGCCGTGCACGACCTTCAATGAAATAATATATTGCAGCAGTACTGTCTCTCTCAAACGTACTAACGCAATTCCTGTCCTTCCTTTTCTTTCTTCAAGTAACCAATCACCACACAAGATCTGTAATAAATGTCAAGCCATCTGTAAGCTTAGAATGGCGGTTCTTCAAAAATCTATCTGTCCATCCAAGGTCGCGCCAGTCCCAGCAAGCACACAGCGCAAGTAAGGAACAATCTCTGAACGGGACGCCATCTCATCGATATCGCTGTCCACCGTGTCCACACATTTAATTATTAACAGTATACATTATTTAAATGAAGTTAAAAATGTATCTGTATAATGAAATATATGTACTTTACTGTATTTCATCCTAAAAATGATATCAAGAGCTCCAAAAACATAGCGCTTGGAAATCAAAATCGACTTAGAAGCGAGTCGTCAACATCTGCAAATACGCACTTTATAAAGTGGCTCAGGTTGTGTAGTATTACAACAATGGTGCAAGTTTACAGTGAGGTGATCGTACTTATAAGTACAAACAGTTCTACCGGGAGCACTTGATGGACTAATTGATTGTGTTTACAGCTCTTGGGATGAAACTGTTTCTGAACCGCAAGGTTCAGACAGGAAATGCTCTGAAGTATTTGCCGTATGGGTGCAGTTCATATAGACTGATGTTGTATCCTGATAATTCTCTTTCTGATCAGCTGCTGTAGAGCTGTAATTCCACACTCAGATACAGTGGTTTAAAACACTCTGATTGGTGCACTGAGAGTAACAACGCTAAAGCAGCGGTGATATTTGGAATAGTTTGGCCATTCTGTGCACCATTTATATTGTTAGAGGTTGATTACAATCAGATGCCTTAAACTAAAAAACGACATGCAGTTAATTTCAGTGTATTTGATAAAACCGTGTCACGAATGTGAATCTAAAATACAAAGGGAAACCACAAATGAACAGTAGCACTCTTTTTGATGTTGGATGCCACCAGTTTGCAAAGCCGAGCCAAAAACTTTCATACACTAGGGATTGAGCTGGCGTGAAAATGTGCATGGGTTTACACCAAATTTAGTTTTTATACATCGCGGTGTAAGCGTGGAAATGGGCGTACACAACATTTTGTGCGTACACACCGTTTATGCATGAGGCCCCAGGTCAAGGGTGGCATGGTGGTGTTGCAGTGGTAGTGCTGCTGCCATGCAGTAAGGATTCATGTAGAATTTGTGTCCCAGATGTTCCCTGCATGGAGTTTGCATGTTTTCCCCATGTAAATCTGAGTTTCTTCTGGTTTCATCTTGCAATAATGCAGGTTAGGTGACTTGGCAATGCCAAATTGGCCCTATATGTGTGTGTGTGTGTGTGTGTGTGTGTGGGTGGTGCTAACTGTACCCTGTCCAGTGATTGTGCCTGCAACATGCCTGATGATTTCTGGGATTATGATACCCCATTGTATGTGGCCATGAACACATTTTCCAGTTCTGGGATATCGATAGTTAATATAGAGCTGGAGCAGGGTCAGTGAGTACACAATCATGTCTTTTTGGTCAGAAAAATAGCAGACTTTATTAAAACAATGAGAATTAAAGTGCTCAAAATAGTGCAGTCAATAAATAATCCAATGAATAAAAAAATCATGCAATGAAACAAATGGTATCTTCGGGTGATCAATAAATAATTCAATTCGAAAAATCCATTAAAATAACAAAGGTTGTGAGGTAAATCTGTTTCACGTTCTCGCTTGTCTCATCAGGACATCCCAATAATGCAGCCCACTACATCCCGGTCCACCACACAGACCCAAACAACCACTTCGGTCAGTAACCTGCAGTTCCCAGAGCTCCTTGCCATTGTCTTCTCAATGCTCTGGTGCTCTCTCTTCATCTTGTTGTCTCTGCTTAGAGACAAGACACAGAACCTCCAAGCTGTTCAAGTAAATAGCTGGCCTGGCCAACGCTGCCCACCCCATTTGCTCTCTTCTCCTCTCCTTTTGATTAGTTTTTAGACAAAGAAAAACACACAAAAAAAAAACAAGAAACTATTCCTCTCTCTCTGCACTAACCCACTCCTTTTTTTATTCTTATCTACAGCTTGTGCCCGTTGAGCATCTACTCCCCACTTAATCAGTAATTACATGTTTTACACCAGCAAACACATTCACATGAGCACCTCTCACCAGCATGAGTTAAGAGGCTGGGTTGTGCCTAACATCAATTAAAATCATTAAATAAATGCAATTAAACGTCTGGTCAGGGATTCCACAATGGAAATTTCATGAGCCAGCTATTAACGTTTTAACTTAGAGGATAGGAAAAGACATACGGTATGGTAGAAGATTATAGGTATGAGGGTCTGTTGGAGAATTTGTGGCAAAATTATCATTCATTTTTGCAAATATGATCTATACATACACTTCTGAGAACCCATTAACTAATCATGAACACTGTCTTTGCTCCTTCTTGTAATGTAAAGAGGCTCTCAGACAGTTTATCTGTTTATTTGGCTGAATTTCTATCATTCATCATTGGGCTTCAGTGGTTTAAAGAATAAATAAAAATAGTTCAATTATATGTTTAGATTCCCCAACAAAAAACTGACATTGGGCCAGCAGCGCAAACATGTTGTGCCTACTGTATGTGGGCACTCAACAACGGCACACATGGGATTTGCACACCGGGGGAAACATTGGCCCAGTGTGGGCAACAAGATAGGGAGTCAAAATTTCGTCATGAACCTGAAAAAGGTCTTTACCATACTAGTCCACACATCCATCCATTTTTTTTTTAAAGAAACAAATCAGGAGTGTGCTCCCGACACTGAAGGGACTGAAACATTCAGTGACCCACATCCATTTTCAAACCCACTTAATCACATGGACCAAAATCAGCAGCGTCAGATTACCAGCACCAGTCCACTGCAGAACACCACCAAGAGCAGACCCAAGCTTGGCTAATTCAGGAGTCCTACACACACACACACACCCGTCTTTGAGGTGGAAATTAGGGGACACTTGGAAAACAAGCAAACTCCACACAGACAGTCACCAGACCAGGATGCAAATCCACGATTTTGATTCTATAAAGCAGCAGCATTAACCCGTCTATCACCAATGCACATTTATCACTCGTCAACCTTGTGAAAATCAAATTCTGTCACTGAAAATACAGTGCAGGTATGAAGTCCTCACCGATCTGCCCTGCTTTTAATTAATTACTTGACAGCTGTATAAAATTGTAATCCTTGTCTAAGATGATGGGCTGAAGCAGGTGAGCTACTAAAAAACATCGACAGTGTCCTCCCCTCGACTTTCTCATATACAGGCAGTCCCCGGGTTACGTACGAGATAGGGACTGTAGGTTTGTTCTTAAGTTGAATTTGTATGTAAGTCGGAACAGGTACATTATTTTAATAAATGCTATTGTTGACCGACTGTAACCAAGTGCTCTGCCAATGAATGATGGATTTTCACCTCTCTCTGACCTTTTTATTATTTCTACTTTATTTTCCATGGTGATGGTTTTTCTCTTCTTTGCTGTATCACCAGCGCTTGTGTTTCAGAGACATTCTTGAAGGGTGAAGACAAAAGGTTAAGATGAGCTCTTCTGCAGAGCACTGTACACGCTATCACAGCAGGAAGGCACCCATCAACATGTCTGATGTACTGACGAGAGACAACTTCCTGCTATCTGTGTAACAGTACAAGCAGGCTTGCTATTGAGAATGATTGGGGGTGGCGAGGGGTGGTTCATCACCAGCCCACCTCACAATCACCTCCACTACAGTATGCTGCCACCGAGAACGAATACGGTGCGGCCAAAGGCGGGTAGTGAATCGCCCAACCCCAATTCAACAGGCAGCCATCCGAGCCACACTGCAATTCTACCCTGTTCAGCCACAACCGGGTCACTGCTTTTGCAGCATTACCAGCTGTGTGTGCTCGACGGGCAGTGAAACGCCCTCCTCTGCTCCATCCAGCCTGCGTCCAGTCAGGAACAGTAGCTGCGGCGGCGTAGTGTGCAGGCAGCAAACCATCGTCCTGCACACGAGCGATCGCTGTGGCCCAGGTAACTATGGACCACGGGTCACCACTTGCTGCCGGGAGCCGCCCGAGGGACACTACACTGCGTGAGCAGCGAAATCGCCCACCTCCAACCACCGCTTGCAGCATCCCCAGGCCGAAGATGACAGAGCGGCAGTTACTGAGGCGCATGCGTTGCAGACGCGTCCTCGTTCGTAAGTCGTAGGTCGGATGTCCGTAACCTGGGGACTACCTGTACTGAGATAAAGGAAAAGGTCATCAGAACCACTTCCAGCAGCGAAATATTTCTCAATTATCATATCTCTTTGTTTCTCATCATAACTAATTGATAATATCGATACACAATCATTTATCTTTATTTATAATCTAACTGTATATTAAAATATTTTCACACATAGGGAGGTCGAAAACGGTGATGGAAGTGTTTCATGATTACATATGCAGTACCTCAATTACATGCAAAGTAAAAAGAGTTATAGTCACCTAAAAACAGTGAAAAGATTTTAGTATTATATAATATTTGTTGCAATAAATTGCTATAGGTAAAACTGGATTTAGCTACATTTGATTATGATAATGATGGCGGAAATAAAAAAAAAATCATAAAATTAAATGTATTACCAGGAACACGACGGGGACGTAGCAGCTGATTGTTCCCATTACATTTTTATATTTACATGGCATGTTCAAAGTTTACACGTTATTGTTAAACCGATGATGTAGAAATTAAAATAAAATTAATAATAGTTATTGAAAGAATATGCATTATATTGAATACAGTTTTTAATATCGTGTACACATTTATAATTCCATGATACCAAAAATTCAGATGGTTGTTTAAATAAAATACTACTTCCGGTTGAGTAATTTTTCTCAAATTTCATATCTGTTTGCTTTTTATCATTGTAAATATCTACACAAAATTAAATCATCTATCTGTAACCATAGTTTACTTGAAAATTCTCAAAAGTTTTCAGTTAAAGTATCACATCCGCTTGTCGGAAGTGGACAACAGCTGACAGGATTCCTTTTTTATTTATTTTTTTTTTTATTTTATTGATTTTATTGAAATCATACAACATTCCATACAAATAGATCAATTTTACAAGAATAGGATTGAAAACAAATCAACCGCCACCCCTGAGAAAGAGAGCATGGGCAGCAGAATAAAACAAACCTAGTAAAAATAAGTAAATAGATAAATTAATAAGTGAATATAGATAAATGGAGAAGACAAAAAAAAAGAGAATAGGGAGAGAATCTGCTTCCTCAGTGCTTTAAATGCTTATTCTAAAATGTTATTGATCAGATCCTGTCAGGTTTTGAAAAATTTCTGCACAGATCCTCTAAGTGAGAATTTGATTTTTTCCAATTTCAAATAATATAAAACATTAGTTACCCACTGACTTAAAAGGGGAGAATTAGAATTCTTCCAACTGAGCAAAATAAGTCTCTGTGCCAATAGTGAAGTAACAGCCATTACAGTTTGTTTGTCCTTCTCCATTTTAAGCCCCCCCTATGAGCCCACCAAACACAGCTGATAGTGGATTAGGAGGGATTGTGATGCCAAGGCTGTCTGAAAGGTATTTAAAAATTATGGTCCAGAATGATGTTAATTTGGTGCAGGCCCAAAACACGTGACCCAGTGAGGCTGGAACTTGATTGCAGCATTCGCAGATTGGATCTTGCCCTGGTTTTGGACAATTTTAAGCGAGACAGATGAGCTCGATATATAATTTTGAGTTGAATAATTGTATGCTTTGTGCATATGGAGCTCATGTGAATTCTCTGCATTGCTACCTTCCACTCCTTTTCTGATATATTGAGTGAGAGATCCTTTTCCCATTGTCCTCTTGGATTTTTGAAAGGGAGGGACTGTGAAAGTTGATAGGATTCCTTATTTTTGATATTAAGCAGGTGTAGAAAATCTCATTGTCTGAGGTCAAAGCTTTTTCAAGTGATTGTGTTTACAAACAGACACACAGACATCATTTCAAAAATGATTTTGTCAGACTCAGGAAGGTCTAAAACGTCAAGAATCATCAAAATCTCAAGGCTGAATTTTTTTTACAATTCATATAGTTTCTCTACACTATGTATACGAGAAAGTAAAAACATTGCATACAATCCAGTCGAAACTATACAACAAACTAGCTGTCCCCTGTGGCTACACCCACGTAGTAATGAAACAGGACAAACTTTAAAAATCAATAAAAAAATTTTAAAAACTGTAATTCTGGTGAAGGGGAAGTTAGGTACGTTGCAACATCAAACATTGGCACTATATCTGATTGTGTTCAGCTCTGACTGGAGAAAGTTCCCCGTGTAGGAGTAAAGCACATGGCCGTGATATCTTTGGCTATCAGCAGCTACCCTCTAAAACACACGTAGCTCTGATCTCTTTCTCAAAAATGTCAAATGTTATTCCTTAACAGTCTGTAGATGATAATGTCTGTTGTACAAACAGGTATCGCTAGCTAAGTGGAGGAAAGTTACGCTCCAATACATGGCTAGAGGTAGAGCGACTCGAACGGAGGCTGGCATGTGAGTGAGTGAGAAAATAAATCGGTACTGCAAGCAATCTATGATTCTTAGCACGATGAGAGAAATCGTAAAATCAACCAGATTGTTCAAGCAAATTCTAGATATTATTAATTATAGATCTAAATCTGTTAAGTAGTTCTCTCGTGAAAAGCAGACAGACATACAGGCAAACATACAGACAGACAAACTTTGGATTTTATACATATACTAGCCGTCCCCCGCGACTCCACCGACGTAGTAGTTAAAGAGGACAGTGAGGAGGACCCCGCCCTGCTCCCTACTCTTGACATCACGTTTCCTCCTCCCCTCAACCTGCAGCCTCTGTCTCCGATTCGTGCAAATATATCACTCCTGTAAGCGAACTGCGATTCTTAGTGCGATGAGAGAAGTTGCTAAATCAACCGGAATGTTCAAGCAAATTACAGAAAAAACCCGATCTAAATCTGTTAAGTAGTTCTCTCATTTATTAGCTAAAAGGAGGTAAGGAACACCCCTAGGCTAAGCGCAGGTGTTGGCAACAAGCGCAAATATGTTGAATGGCAACAAGTTACTGCTGCTGTAAATGCCAAGAGCTCCAGCCACACCATGCCTGAAATAAAAATAATAAATAATCAAATAAATAAAAAGTCCAAACTCTGGGGGCAAAGATCAGTCACCAGCAGCGTGTGTGTGTGTGTGTGACAGGAGGAGGCAAAAACACATCAATGCTCTCTTTCTGCCTTTTTATGTCAAATTATGCCTGAGCAGTCCTGACAATTGGCAGTCGCATGTTGGCATCACAGATGACTTCTGTATTACAACAACAACAACAACAACATTTATTTATATAGCACATTTTCATACAAAAAGTAGCTCAAAGTGCTTTACATAATGAAGAGAAGAAAAATAAAAGACAAAATAAGAAATTAAAATAAGACAACATTAATTAACATAGAAAGGAGTAAGGTCCGATGGCCAGGGTGGACAGAAAAAACAAAAAAAAACTCCAGAAGGGCTGGAGAAAAAAATAAAATCTGTAGGGGTTCCAGGCCACGAGACCGCCCAGTCCCCTTTGGGCATTCTACCTAACATAAATGAAATAGTCCTCTTTGTAGTTCGGGCTTTTCACGGAGTCACTTGATGCTGATGGTCATACAGACTTCTGGCTTTTAATCCATCCATCATTGTTGGAACATCATGGTGCTTTGGGTAGATGGTGGTGGCGCACGCCACCACCAACAGGACACCGGAAAAGGAAACAGAAGAGAGAGTAGGGGTTAGTACAGATTTTGAATGAATAGTTATTATAATGAATTAGATATACAGAGTATCAGGATTAAATTACAGTGAAGTTATGAGAAGGCCATGTTAAAATAATGTGTTTTCAGTAGTTTTTTAAAGTGCTCCACTGTATTACCCTGGCGAATTCCTACAGGCAGGCTATTCCAGATTTTAGGTGCATAACAGCAGAAGGCCGCCTCACCACTTCTTTTAAGTTTTGCTCTTGGAATTCTAAGGAGACACTCAGTTGAGGATCTGAGGTTACGATTTGGAATATAAGGTGTCAGACATTCCGATATATAAGCTGGGGCGAGATTATTTAAAGCTTTATAAACCATAAGCAGAATTTTAAAGTCAATTCTGAATGATATAGGTAACCAGTGTAGTGACATCAAAACTGGAGAAATGTGTTCGGATTTTCTTTTCCTGGTAAGGATTCTAGCAGCTGCATTCTGCACTAGTTGCAAACGATTGATGTCTTTTTTGGGTAGTCCTGAGAGGAGTGCGTTACAGTAATCTAGCCGACTGAAAACAAACGCATGAACTAATTTCTCTGCATCTTTCGATGATATAAGAGGTCTAACTTTTGCTATGTTTCTTCAGTGAAAAAATGCTGTCCTAGTGATCTGATTAATATGCGATTTAAAATTCAGATTACAATCAACGGTTACCCCTAAGCTTTTTACCTCCGATTTGACTTTTAAACCTAATGCATCCAGTTTATTTCTAATAGCCTCATTGTATCCATTATTGCCAATCACTAAGATTTCGGTTTTTTCTTTATTTAATTTGAGAAAGTTACTATTCATCCATTCTGAGATACAAGTTAGACATTGTGTTAGCGAATCAAGAGATTTGGGGTCATCAGGTGCTATTGATAAATACAGCTGTGTGTCATCAGCATAGCTGTGGTAGCTCACGTTGTGCCCTGAGATAATCTGACCTAATGGAAGCATGTAGATTGAGAAGAGCAGTGGAAATTATTAATGAAATGTCACTGCTCACAGTTAACAAAAGCACCTTCATTCTCGCTAGGAGCCCCTATTGCATTGTGAGCGCATTAAAGTGCTCCAATTACTTTAGGAAAACTGGACATTTCTGCAAATTGGCTTTTTATGTTATATAACAACATGCTGCGTTTCATGTATGTGCACCCACATCACATAAACACTGGATGTAGCACTTCGTCGGTCGGTTAATGGCTTCCAGCACAGCAGGCATGACAGAATGCAGCTTGGCTGAGATATCCATGACCTGAAAAGTGACATTAGGTAGCCGATATAAACTGACAAAAAAAAAAGCTCTTCAGTGAAAAGGATCTGTGCTGGTATCCAGAAGGTTGCCGGTTCGAATCCCCGTCACTGCCAAAAGAGATCCTACTCTGCTGGGCCCTTGAGCAAGACCCTTAACCTGTAATTGCTCCAGGGGCGCTGTACAATGGCTGACCCTGCGCTCTGACCCCAAGGGGTATGCGAAAACTAACAAATTTCTAATACGAGAAATCGTATAAGACAAAATAAAGAACAAAAAAAAAAAAATACACAGTGTTGAAACTATATAATAGAGCTAAATACCTTCTGTCCATCATATTCATCACTTTTGAGCTTTAATATGTTTGTCACGTCTACACACATTGTAATAACAGCTTGGTGATATGAATTACTGCGGTGGGCTGGCACCCTGTCATGGGTTTGTTCCTGCCTTGCGCCCTGTGCTGGCTGGGATTGGCTCCAGCAGACTCCCGTGACCCTGTGTTAGGATTTGACGGGTTGGAAAATGACTGACTGACTGACTGACTGATATGAATTATAACTAATGCGAGTCATCATTTAGCTGGATTGGCTGCATTTCCATATCCTGATCAAGGGTGTCATCATTTCCCAGTTTCTCTGTTGCATACACATGAGGCAGAGTTGTCAATAATATATGCACGTTCACCCGTCAAGTTTTCTATAATAATAATAATCTGGGGTGGGCTGGTGCCCTGCCCAGGGTTTGTTTCCTGCCTTGTGCCCTGTGTTGGCTGGGATTGGATCCAGCAGAGTCCCGTGACCCTGTAGTTAGGATATAGCTAAGGTGACCATCTGTCCCCGTTTTCCAGGGACAGTCCCCTTTTTCGGACAACTGTCCCCACTCAGAAACATGTCCCCGTTTTGTCCCCGGTTTCAGCTGGTTCACTTTTTTGAATGTATCTCATCACCACGATAATTTGAACTCAGCGCGCTTGTGCGGTGTTTTGACGAAGGTTACACTTTACCGCATCCTGCAACTTTAGCGAGAAATCACGTGATAAGCTTTCGCTTTTTAGTCTATGCTCCTCTAGCCCCCACAATGTCCCCGGATTGGCCCAAAAAATTCTGGTCACCTTAATATAGCGGGTTGGATAATGGATGGATGAATGGATAATAATAATAAAAATACATTTTATTTATTCGTAGGCGCCTTTCTAAACACTCAAGGACACCAAACAATACATAAAACACACATTACAATTAGGAAATGACAGGAGGTGTGGGACAAATGCACTTGGAAGGTGCTATTACAGGCTATGTAAATCTGGTCAGTTTAGACACTTTACATTTGGGATTCCCAGCCAGGCTGGGGTGCAAGATGGCATTTCAGGGGGTTTGACAAAGAGGAAGGCTACATCGCTTTTCTAGTTAGCCAATAAAAGGTGTCATTTTGCTTGGCTTTTCTCTACATTAGCGAGCAGAGAGATAGTTTCAGGCAACTCAACAACTGTCAGGCGCTCCGGAAAAAAAAAAAGAAAAAACAAACAAACATGAAACCACAAAGAAGAAGAGGCTTGTGTCGCAATTGCAGGTGTGTTTAGAAATCGAAATGTGCATAACTTCCAGTAAGCTCGCTAACGTTATATCAGCTGGCACTAGCAGCTGCCTGAAGTAAGAATGGAGTAGAGTTATGTGCAATAGTTTTGATATTGAGTGTTTTAACAGGCATTATCTGATGTTACGGTACGTGGCTGAGACATTGTTGGGGATTATTCCTTACCGCCACACAGACCCCAGACTTCATGTTGTTAAGGGCCGCTAACGTTAATCAATATATGAAGTGCCCTGAGTGTTGTTGCATAGAGGACACGTTTATAAATGTCACCAAAGCACACACAGGCAGCGGCTATCTATTTATCTATCAATCTATCTATCATATACTGTAGTACCTTTTCTATCTATCTATCTACCGTATCTATCTATCTATCTATCTATCTATCTATCTATCTATCTATCTATCTATCTATCTATCTATCTATCTATCTATCTATCTATCTATCTATCTATCTATCTATCCATCTATCTATCTATCTATCTATCTATCTATCTATCTATCTATCTATCTATCTATCTATCTATCAGTGACTGGCAGAACTGAAGAAAAGCACCAGGGAGCCAACTTTGACATCCAAAAAGGCAATGGGCTGAGATGAGCTTCAACTGGTGGTTCATCTTACGGATAGCTAACATTACTGATGGACTTAATGTCTTATTGTAGTCTGTCATTGAAAAAACAAAATTAAGATGAAATAAATTAATTAGTGCATAGGTGATATCACTGAAAAATATTTTTCTGGATTTACTTAACTGTCAAGTCAAATTAAGTTGGGGTGCCTGCACAGGTACAGCGTGTTGCTGCACCCACTACACGACAAAACAACTCAGGATCCCGGTTGGCATCCCCCCCAGGCATACACGCGGTCCAGTCCCACTCTCTGGAAAAATGACCCTCTATCTGCTGCAGCCAGGTGTTACCTGGGCATCCCCTTGGCCTGGTCCAGCCACTTGGGTCCTCAACAATGAGGATCTTACGAGCTGAGTCACCCTCGGGGAAACGCGCCACATGGCCGTAGTGCCGCAACTGACACTCCCTCACAATGCAGGTAATGTGCCTCATTCGGGACTCCATAAGCAACACAAAGTGAAACCAACGGTACTCAAGGATTTTCCAGAGAGACAAAGTACCAAAGGAGTCCAGTCTTCGTCTCAGGTCACTGGATAAAATCCATGTGTCGCAACCATATAACAAGACAAGAAGCACCAGGACTCCAAAGACTTGGACCTTCGTCCTTTTGCATAGACATGAGGAGCGCCACACACCCCTTTCCAGCGACTTCATTACCCCCCCATCCGACTACTGACATAATAGGAAGAGTCACCAGAGACATGAATGTTACTGCTGAGGTAAGTAAACCTCTCGACAAGGTTGACACTCTCTCCGCAGACAGACACACTGCTGATGGCCGTGCCCAAGAGGTCATTAAAGGCCTTTAACTTAACTGTGTTATGTCAAATATTTCCACAAAACTGAGTTGTATAAATTGTAAATAAAAGTATTTAGTATTGTCTCCTTATATGACAGTCAACACAGTTTGGCCAAGTTAGATGAAATACATGTCCTTATGTTGAAGAAACTAACTAACACAACCTCAATATTGTTTTAGTTTACTGGATTTAATGTACAAACTAAACAGACTTAATTAAAAGATACATCACAGCATTTTGTCTTTACTTAGCTGTGAATAGCAATACTAATGAATTACATCTTGTGTAATAAATTTTTAAACTACATCAACACTGTTAAATGTATTAAGTGTGTAATCCTTCAATTACACTGGTCCACAAAAAATATTTTTTGTTTGCTACTGGGAACTTCAGAGCAGCTCTTTATTAAGTTTTTTACACTGATTTCATATATAAAATCGGAATTAAGCTAGCACAACAGGTTTTTGAAATACGCATCATTGCTGTTTTGACACTTTTGAATAGCAATATAATATATCACCACGATATCTGGAGTTTAGACTATGTCCCACTAAAATTGTTTTGATGTGTTTATTTGAAAACAAACCAGAAGATGATACCAGAGACACGTTAAAGTATATTTTTGTCAATTTACCTCAGTATAAAAGTGAGGTCAGTGTGCCCAAAAATGTTGGGGGCACTCACTTTTATGCTTGTACTGCACATCCATCTCTCTTTGCAAGAATCAACAGTAGTCACCCATCATGCTCGGGGTGTGAATTTACCCTGATATCAGTTTTCCATCACCTTTATATCTTGATGAAATCTTTCCCCATGTTCATCGCTGACATTGCCCAGATTTGGTGGGCAAAAGTCAAGATGAGAATGTAAAAAACGCTTCTTCAGTGACATTCGGGCTCCCGTAAGCTAATATACTTTCAGCAGGTTCTCCACAAGCTCAGCATAATTCTCTGCTCTGTGACTGTCAAGAAAATTCTGGACAACCTGCACGAATGAGGGCGCTGATTCAGTGGGCTTCAGTTTCCTTTTGAACTCCTTGTCAAGCCTCAGTTCACGGATTTCAGGGCCAACAAAAACACCTTCCTTAATTTTGGCTTCACTTTTCTTGAGACCAAACTTATTTCTTAAATGCCGAAACGCATCACCTTTACTGTCAAGTCACCCTAGTTGTCTAAGACCTGGAAAATCATAACTAAAAAATGGGACGTGCTGGACGAAAACGGTTTTCAGATTTGGAGTCAGCAAGTCAAATTTGTTAAAGTGCAGGTGAAAGAATCCCAGTAGCAAAATGCTTGTTGACCAGTGTAATCTGTGGCTCTTATAAAGTACTAGTTGTGTAAGCCCGTGGTGTTAAAAGCCTGGGCTCCTAGAAATTATTGAAATTGTCAGAAAAAAAATTGAAATGCAAAGACGGCAGTTTCATTTTGCGGATGTGCTCACCTCCTTGTCTATCAACGGCTAAGCGAGTTTCTCTCTCATTTGTCTTTCCTTGGCAGTTTCACTTTGGCAACGGAGTCTCTTTCTTTCAGCTTCATGCTGTTGCCTCGTACGTCTTTCTTCTTCTGAGTCATTAACTTGCCGGCTCTTTGAGCTTCAGGCTGTGTCCTCACACTTCTGAGCCAGACAGACGCACACACACTTCCACATGTAGACATTTATGTATAAGACAATGTAGTAATTGTCTCTGCTCCCTACATAAACAAGATGAGGCAAGAAATGTAAGAGCCAAACCTATTTAGTTAATGCTAATGCTAAATTTGAGTTTTAGTATATGTTTTTTTTCATAGCCAAATAAATAATGGAAGATTGTGCTTTACCCCATATACAGTAAGCTAACATGTTAGTGGAATATTCTTAATCGTCGGTAAACCGGACCACCGAGACCTACTGGTGAAAGCTTGCTCTAAAAATCAAATTGGGCTAGATATGGACTGGAGACACTCACTCTGATAATAAGATGAATAAATTGTCTCGATTGATGCTTTAGAGCAATTGCAGATCAAGTTATGGACTGAATGTGAGAAATGCTGGTCGATGTTTTGCACTGGAATATCCGCTTTTGAACTTTGGGAGTTTTTGAAGTTCCCCTGTTAAGACCTGAAATGAGCTGTCTTGTAACTTCTTGTTGCAAATAGCTTGAAAAACCTGAACTTAGCAGTTTCAGTTTCCTGTTTGGCAATGGAGAAAAACAGAACTGCTTTATTACTCAGAGTAGCTCTGCTACCCCTGTAAGATGGGATGAAATCTAAACAATCAACATAGACCTCATGTTTAACGTTTGCAGTGAACAATCTATTAGAATATATTTTGTAATGCATGTTGTGATAAAATGCATTGTATTTATCATTTCAAAAGAAAGCGCTGCACAAACGTTTGTAGTAATAAAATGAATTATTACAAATGTTTGTGATGTTGATGCTCCATCTGTTGGAATGACAAATGCAATTGTGTCTCTATTATAAGCCATTTGATATGGGATTAATAAAATCAATGTTAATGTTTGTGATGTGCCATGTATTAGAATGACAAACACAATACATTTTATTACTAAGAATGTTTGTGATGTACCATCTGTTGGAATGACAAATGCAATGCAGTTTATTACTAAGAATGTTTGTGATGCACCATCTGTTGGAATGACAAATGCAATACAGTTTATTACTAAGAATGCTTGTGATGCACTATCTGTTGGAATGACAAATGCAATGCATATATCTCTTTTGTATCCCATTTGGTATGGGATTTTTACAAGCATTGTTAATGTTTGTGATGTACTATCTATTGGAATGACAAATGCAATGCAGTTTATTACTAAAAAAGATGAACAGGATGAGCACTTTCCAGAGCCCTACAAAATAACCCCCAGAAGGCTACTGCTGTGAATCTCTCTGACAAAACAATCAGAAACAGACTTCATGAGGGTGGCCTGAGGGCCTGACATCCTCTAGTGGGCCCTTCGCTCACTGCATGGCAGTGCTCATCCTGTTCCTTCTTGCCCAAAGCAGATACCAGTCCTGCTGATGGGTTAAGGACCATCTATGGCCCTGTCCAGCTCTCCTAGAGTAACTGCCTGTCTGTCTCCTGGAGTCTCCTCCATGCCCTTGAGACTGTGCTGGGAGACACAGCAAACCTTCTGGCAATGGCACGTATTGATGTGCCTGCCATCCTGGAGAACTTGGACTATCTGTGCCACCTCTATATGGTCCAGGTATGTCCTCATGCTACCTGTAGTGGCACTAACCATAGCCAAAGGCAAAACAGAGTGGAGAGTAAAATGTCAGAGACCTCCCTCCACCTGTTAAACTTTCCTGTTTTAGGGGTCGTCTCATTGTTGCCCCCCTAGTGCACCAAACCAGCTGAAACTGATTAACAAGACCCTCTGCTACTTAACTGACCAGATCAACAGCCCAGGAGTTTTACTGACTTGATGCTATACTCACATTAAAAAGTGGTCCTTTAATTTTTTTGAACAATATATTTTAAAGTAGATCCATCCAGCACTTCATAAAACCACTAACTCTTCAGTAGAATAAAAAAAATACAATCAGAAGTTTGGAAAAAGTTTATCTAAGATCTGAGCTTGATACTCTAATCAGTAAAGCAGAAGCTCATACTGTGCCCACTTGGTGGTCATTTAGGGGTCCAATAGACATTCACACAGATTCTCCATCTTTCATCTCATCACCGGAGGCAGACTCATGCAACTCGGGTGCATCTTTAATAAATTCATGTCAATAGAAAATTCTGAAAGAGTTCCAGAAGGGTTTTTTCCTCTTTCGATTTCTTGAAGTTGAAGAAAAGGACACTTTCAGTAAATGTGTGACCATTGTCCCCACCATGAGTCCCCTACCCCTTTAAGGCTGTGATGAGAACAAAAAGCCTGTTTGCCCAAAATACTCCTCAGAGGTGTCAGCAGGTGCCGGCCACAGTATGAATCACCCACCCCAGCCAGCTCAGAATGCTGAAATATAAGGAAGCAATGTTCTGGGCCAAATGCCAGCACTGTCAAGGTTTAAGGGAGTCATGAAATTACCGTCAGAAACATTTTAAATTCCAAAAATAACATTCCTGTGTACATTTCTCCGCTTCTCACTCCCATCGTCGTCCTTGCTGATCCTTATTCCAGATGTTTATTTTACTCCACCATTCTGAATTGGTCCATTTTGCTTCTGTTTATCCCTTAGCCATTACACACGGTGATTAGTTAACGAGATGTGTTTGCATTAAGTTTCCACCTGGCATACGGTATTTTATCTTGCTAATAATTCTCATTAAGGCTATTTGGCCGCTGATTGCTTGACGTGTTCAATGTGAAACACAAAAAGGCAGTGTGTGGCTTTTTTTTTCCTTTTTGGTGGGTGGAAAATTTGTTCATTGAAGCAAAAAAGTCAAGACTCTCAGCTCGCTGCTGCAGATTCTTCAGTCTGATGGTTCAAGGGATTACAGAAGTGTGAGCATCGAATATTTAGATTATCTAGTTTTGTGATAAGCCTTGTGGCACAACTTCTACACATCGTCAATGAAGACCTCAGGGTGTTTCGGGTCCTTGAAAATCAGACACACTCACCTGGGCCAACCGGCAGGGGATGATCAAGCTCCTGCTTGAGTCCAGGTATCGTGCTTACACCACTCCTGAACCAAAGTCAACTAGCAGTCTTGTCAGCAGCTTCAAGAATGTTCTTGATGGCTCTTCAGTCGTGCAATCCACATGTGACAAGGGGTCTCAGGGTTCAATGAAGCGACTGGTGTTCGAAGCCTCTGCAGCCCACCTCCACAAGGCTGACACTTGGCCATCCATCCCTTGTCGCCAGCCCTTCAAAACTCTTTCTTTCATGTGCTTCTTCAAACTTACCAAGAGGACCGTGGGGTCCAGCAAATCCACCAGTTTAGTTAATTGAGACTCAAGGGCCAAGTTGGTGTCAGGGAATTTCAACTGGCTAACCAAGGTCAGCCTGCAGTGCTCCGTGATGGCAGCGTGGCTTAGCATGGATATTGTTGCTTGCCTTGGTGGATTCCTCTGAAAAAGGCATCTGACACTGTTCTAAGCTCTTAGATAGATAATGAAAGACAATTTATAAAAGATAGATAGATAGATAGATAGATAGATAGATAGATAGATAGATAGATAGATAGATAGATAGATAGATAGATAGATAGATAGATAGATAGATAGATAGATAGATAGATAGATAGATAGTGAAAGGCACTATATAATAGATAGATAGATAATGAAAGGCACTATATAATAGACAGATAATGAAAGGCAATATATAATAGATAATGAAAAGCACTATATTATAGATAGATAGGCACTATATAATAGATAAATAGATAGATAATGAAAGGCACTATGTAATAGATAGATACACAGATAGATAGTGAAAGGCACTATATAATACATAGATAATGAAAAGCACTGTAAGATAGATATGAAAGGCACTATATAACAGATAGATAGTGAAAGGCACTATATAATAGATAGTTAATGAAAGGTGCCGTATAATATAGAGAGATAGATAATACTAGTAATAGGATGTTGTATCTTGTTAGCCATAATGAGTACAATGAGAAGTCTGGCAAAATGACACCATTTAATTGGCAAAATAAAGAGATTACAATATGCAAGATTTCAAGGCAGCATGGGCCCCTTCTTCTTCTGCCTCAAAAGCTTCTGTATTGTATTGTCTTCAGTTAACCAATAAAAGATGTAATTTTACCTGACTTCTCATTGCAGAGATTGACAATGAAAGGTACTAATCTCTCTATTATAAAAAAAAAATCTTGGAAGGGAGACTAGGGAGACAAGACGTGATCTCCTCAGGAGACAGTTTGATGTCCTGCGAGAGACACATTAACGTCACGTGAAACAAGGCAGTGAGACAACATTTAAAACAAGTTCACGGACATCTAACCTAGCATTTGTTGAAATGCTTTTGGCAGACACACTTCATGTGCTCCCAGCTCTTAAAACAACGACAAGCAGAACATGCAGCTCGCCAGCAGCAGCAAGCCAGCAGATGACCCGACCGCTTCTCCATAGCTTGCGTTAAGCAATCCCCCCTTTACAACGCGAGTGGCAGAGATGCGAAGTGGCAAAAGGACAGCTGCTGTACAGGGTTTGAAATATTCTACGCTCTGTACGACAATCAGAATATACAGTTCGCCAGCAGCAGCAAGCCAGCAGATGACCCGACCGCTTCTCTGTAGCTTGCGTTAAGCAGTCCCCCCTTTACAACGCGAGTGGCAGAAACGCGAAGTGGCAAAAGGACAGCTGCTGTACAGGCTTTTAAATGATCAACGCGCAGCATGACAAACAGAACATGGAGCTTGCCAGCAGCAGCAGCAACATGCCAGCAGATGATCCAACCATTTCTCCTTAGCGTGCGTTCAGCTGCCCCCCCTTCACAACATGAGCAGCGTTATATGTCCTGCAAGAAAGAGATTTAACCACTACCAGGGCCGGAAATAATGGACAAGTACAGTGTTGTTTTTACAAAAGTTTTAAAGTAAACGTGAAAATAATGCATATGTAACAATTTCCATGAAAATAACATTCTCTTTAAATTGTATATCCGGTAAACCAAACCCGGAGGTGGGCGAGCGAAGCAAGCAGGGGGTGGTGTCCCTTAGAATTATAATATAAATGAATAATGAAAGGTGCTACATAAGATAGATAGACAGGTAGTCAGATCTGTCCAGTTCTGATGTCACTATGCTGGTTACCTGTGCCCTTTAGAATTTACTTTGAAATACTGCTTATGGTTTACAAAGCCTTAAATAATCTCACTCCATCTGATATTTCAGAATGCCTGTCACATTACACTCCAAATCATAATCTTAGATCTTCAAATGAGTACCTGCATATAATTCCAGTTGTTGATTCTGTGAGCCTCTCTTGAAGTGATTTTATCAGCTCAGCACAGCGTAGAAAATTGCACTGGCCATCAGAAGAGTTATAGAAGATTATAGAGGATGTCACATCCCACATTAAAGGAACGCAGTCTCCTAAGGAATAAGAGTCTGCTCTGCCCTTTCTTTTATAATTCCTCTGTGTTATTAGACCAGTCCAACCTGTAATTGATGTGGACCCCCAAGTACCTGTAGGAGGGCACCACCTTGACATCAAAACCCTGAAGGTTTATAACCTTTTTTTTTTGTTTTATCTGATGTTAAGTTGCAAATATTATTTCTGCATGAAGATGTCTGATTCCCTTTACACCCCATAAGTGCAGGACCATCTGAGAATTTCTGCAAGAGACATGACCTGATGTTATATTTATAGTCAGAGGTGTGCAGAATCAGCTGTTCATTCTGGGGTTCATCAGGGGTGTGTTATTGCTCCTACATTGTTTAATGCTTACATGCACTGGGTGTTTGGCAAGGTTATAGGGTCCAGCAGCTGTGGGGCATCTGTTGGTGAAGAAGGCTTTTGTTTGTTTTGGACCCCCAAGTACCCCCCAATTCAGGATTGTGATGGGCAGGGCTAGGGCTACCAGAGCCCATCCTGGCAGGATCAGTATATTTGATACTCAGTCCCAGAGTTCAGCCTTACTTCATATCTTCAGACAGTAAATGTTTGATAAAAGAATGTCTAGACTGTGCCAGGCCAAAATAAGACGTGCATGACAATAGTAAGCCTGGCAGAGTGTGGGAATAAGAGCACACTTGGTCTTCAAGAGATCATCCATCAAGAGAAATAGTGCATGTAAAGTTGGCACGCTGAACCTTCAAACTTCGAATGCTGAGCTTTTCTTATTAGGTGGCCCTAAATGGCAAAGAACTCTGTAATGGACACCACTGTGCTGTAGTGTGGCACCCATTCTGATTCTTGTGTTTCCACGTTCCACTTATTTTATGGAGTTGAATTTTTTTTCTGTTGGTGATTGCATTGCGAACGTCTTGCTTGTGGATTTGTTGAGCTAAGATCTTATTAGCTTTCTCTCCATGTTCATAATAATGATGTTTTGATTTTAAAATGAGTTGTTCAGTTTCTTTAGTTGTTAAGAGGTTGAATTCTAAATGCAGAGCCTGCCTTTTCCAATGAAGTGCCTCACTTGGACACCTGGCATGTTCTTGATCTATTCTAGTAATTTCGAAGATTAACTCTGATACCTTCTTGGTTTCCATTTTATTTCTGTGGGAAAGAATAAGATAATCTGTCTTCTTAAGAAGGCCTTTGGGGTTTCCCAGAGTATTCCTGCAGAAACCTCTGAGGATGTATTTGTCTCTAAAAAAATATTGGTTTGCTTGGATATAAATTCTGTACAGTTCTCGTCTGCTAATAAAAGTGGGTTAAGATGCCATCTGAGAGATGAGTATGTGGGGCATAATGATTTTAGCTCCAAAATCAGACATAGGCAAGAAATTATTATCTACAAAGAAATAATCAGTTCCTGAGTAGCAAAAATGCACTGGTGAGTAGAAGGAATATGCTCTTGAGTTTGGGTTTAGAAATCTCCAGGGGTCTGGTACGTTGTGGCCAGTTACAAACTGTGTAATTGTCTTTGCAGTGTTAGATGTCATCACCCCTGTCATAGGAGACCAGGATCAGATACAACCTCTGATACTACAAATGAGACTGTTCTGTGTATTAAGATTCCCACACCTCTAGTTGTCTTTGTAAAGCTGGAATGGAATATTTGGCAAGTCAGGTCTCTATGCAACCGAAACTGATCCTTGTTTAATAAGTAGGTCTCCTGTAAAAATACTATTTTAGCGTTTAGACCTGTTAGGTGAGAGAATCCTTTCTTTCTCATTAATTCATGATTCAGGCTTTTAACATTCCAGCTCACAAAGTTAACTGTCCGGTTTTTATCTCAAACATGTGCATGATGGGGTAATTGATGATACTAAATTGAACTGGTGTGTGCGAGTGTACTCTATGAAAACTGATGCCCCTTCCAGATGTGAAAAGATTGGACAGACACAGGAAGAGGTTTGGGGGCAGCCGCCCATATACAGGTACTTGAATTAGGCTGCCAAAATTGAAAAGTTAGTTCCATAGAACGGGTCTCAACAGACTTCAGTCCAACAATAGAACAATCATAACAGGCAAAGATTGAGGTTTTAAAGCTGGGCAATAACAGGAAGTGCCGTCCTCGAGTCCAGGCGAAATTTCCCATGGTTGGTCTGGTGATGAAAAAGAGGGAGGATTAGTGCACCCTGCCACCCCCTGGTCTGGCATAGAATTATCCCTTTGTGAGCCCTTCAGCTGCCTCCTTTGCGCACGTGTGACACAGAGAGGGCGCTGTCACTTACAGTATTGCCTCATTCCTCCATAGCTCCAAGAAAACACCTGATGAGGGCAAATGACTGGCCCAGAGAAGACCCGCCCCTTCCAGTTTGAAAGCAGATGGATGATGTCAATTTTTGGACCTGAAACTACCACAGGATGGAGTTCCCAATCCAGACCAGTTCTTTAGTGTTGCTGATGGGTAGGAAAGTCTAACTGCTCCAACTGACACAAAATGTTGTGAAAAAATAATTGCAATGGCTTTTTTACTTCTAGCGAACTTTGTGCCATTGAAACCAAAGGAATTCTGTCTGGAAGTATTTATACATGCACTAATTCCACATATTCTTGCCTGTCATTTAGTATTTAAATAAAGATCTCTAGGGAAAAAAAAAATCCTGTCCATGTAAACAGTCCACACTTTGTCAAATCTTTATATATAATACACTACCATGGCTGTCCGTTTGTCTGTCCTGGATTTTAAATCACCTGTAGCTTGCAAATCGTTTGACTTATTGACCTGAAATTTGGTACACATTGTCACACACGTGTGCATAGGAGGCAGCTAAAGGGCTTGAATGAGGGTGATTCCGAGCCAGACCGGGATGTAGCAGAGTGCACTTACTCTTTTTCTCACTTGTCTACAGACCGTTCATGGGAAATCCCGCCTGGTCCTGATGACGTCAAGCCTGCTTCCGACCACTTTGACGTCACTTCCGGGTCTGAGCCTATGGACGAAGACCCTTCCAGGTCCGGCCCTGCTGATGTCATTTCCGGTCTCAAGCCTATGGAGGAAGACCCTTCCTGTTCCAACCACCTTGATGTCATTTCCTGTATTGGCCTTCAAAAGCCACCACTTTTCCCCTATCCCTTCAGTTCTATTTTGGACTCTGAATCATGCACTTCAGTGCTATCATTTTTGCAATTTTGCAGCCAGGAAACAATATATGGGTGGCTGCCCCAAACCTTGCTATGGCTCTTTGTCGAGTTTGTGACAACATATACTACATGATGTCTACTATCCGCTTTCAGGGTGATGATTGACCTCCAAGGTTATTGCTCTTTTATTTTTATTTTATTTTATTGGAAAATCGACACTTGGTAGCGGGCAGCTGGGTGGCCATGCTGCGCATCCGTACCGGCACCGGTCTCATCCCTGCCACCTTCGCTGTCACTTCCCCTACCTCTTCATATCTTGAATCATTCTTGAAGCAGATTGAAGACTGAAAGTGCCAGCTTAAGTAAAAAATTAAAGAAAATGTACTAAGTATGTGCAACACAAACACTGACTTAATCAGTTTTAATGCGAAAAGATGCCTACAGAAGAAGAGAAGAAGCGGGCCGCTAGGGTGGAGAAAAGAAGAGCTGCTCAGGAAGCAGCAAGCGCATCAAACTCTGAGCAAACAAATGCTAAATGTACAGAGAAAGAGGATGAATGCTCAAGTCAAGTGTATTCACTGCACGTTATCGTGCAATCCTCCATTACTGGTATGATGATAATTGTAGCGGTTGTAATACTAAAGATGCATCCATTACAGAAAACCTTGAAGCTCCACAGCGCTTGGAAAGACCACATCGCCAACTGCTTCTGCTGGAATCAACAAACAGGAATGGGGGGTTGCTAGGTAACAGCTTAGATGGCAGAGGTGTCGGAATTTTTCTGTGGAGAAAACAGCGATATGCGTCACAGTGCGTTTTAGCGTGTTGTAAGATGCTAGGTGGCACTGTTGCCCCTTTAAACCCAACAGACAGATGCATAGGACACAAGTTAAAAGCACCAAGAAGTATTTTAATACTTTTTCTTCTTGTAATAGTGCCCTCAAGCACCACAGCCACAAATGAACAGGCAAATACTTAGACCCTTACACTTCTGTTTCTCCTCTATACCTCCCAGCAAACTTTGTCCACCTCCTCCCGACTCTAGCTCACTTGCTGGGATCACAGCAGTCCTTTATATAGTCCTCAACCCGGAAGTGCTGGCAAGACGCGTCACATGGAGGACTTGAGTTTTCTTCAGCCCGGAAGTTTGGAGCTTCCGTCCTCATGACTTGGGCTACGGATGAAATATAACTTCTCCGGTCCTCTTGCAGCGTCTCCTGGCAGCACCCACAGTACCCAGCAGGGCTGTGGTATGACACTATATGTCCCATAGTGCCCTGCGGGAATCGGGGGCACCATTGTAGTCCAGGGAGCTGCCATCTTGCATTTTAATTCATTCATTAATAATAATAATAATAATTAATTCATTACATTTGTATAGCACTTTTCTCAGTACTCAAAGCGCTATCCACACAGGGAGGAACCGGGAAGCAAACCCACAATCTTCTTACTGCAAAGCAGCAGCACTACCACTGCGCCATCTGTTTTGAGGGAGGAAGTGTCTTTGAAAAGCTGCCTTCCGCCATCCTTCCATCCCAGGGGCATGCTGGCCGTCGCTTACAGTGTCTTTATGTGAAAAATGTGAAACTTGTCAAATTTTTAAAAACAGGTACTGCACTCCTCCATGGTGATGTGAACCACATAAGTGACTTGACAGGGGTGTGACAGAGGACGTGCACGACACTGCTGTAGAAAAGAACACAGGTAAGCACAAAAGTGTATATTCAGCAACAACAATGTTTATTTCTATAGCACATTTTCATACAAATGATGAAGCTCAAAGTGCTTTACAGGATGGATGAAGAAAGAGAAAAAAGACAAAATATATAAAAAATAAAATTAGGCAATACTAAATAACACAGAATAAAAGGTGCAACTTGTTGATGACGTTGTGCAAGTGTTTCGTGTGCAATAAGGTTTTATGTTGAATGTTTGTGTTCTACCTCATTTCGTCTTATCCTTTCCTATCCTTTTGTAATTATATTTATATATACAATTATTTACAGTAATCCCTCGCTATATCGCGCTTCGCCTTTCGCGGCTTCACTCCATGGCGGATTTTATATGTAAGCATATTTAAATATATATCGCGGATTTTTCGCTGCTTCGCGGGTTTCTGCGGACAATGGGTCTTTTCATTTCTGGTACATGCTTCCTCAGTTGATTTGCCCAGTTGATTTCATACAAGGGACGCTATTGGCAGATGGCTGAGAAGTTACCCAGCTTACTTTTCTCTTTCTCTTGCGCTGACTTTCTCTGATCCTGACATAGGGGGATTGAGCAGAGGGGCTGTTCGCACACCTAGACGATACGGACGCTCGTCTAAAAATGCTGAAAGATTATCTTCACGTTGCTATCTTTTGTGCAGCTGCTTCCTGAAACGACATGCTGCACGGTGCTTCGCATACTTAAAAGTTCGAAGGGCACGTATTGATTTTTGACTGAAAAACAAACTCTGTCTCTCTCTCTCTCTCTCTCTCCCTGCTCCTGACGGAGGGGGTGTGAGCTGCCGCCTTCAACAGCTTTGTGCCGCGGTGCTTCGCATACTTACAAGCCAAACAGCACTATTGATTTGTTTGCTTTTCTCTCTAACTCTCTGACAGCCTGTGCTCCTGACACGCACTCCTTTGAAGAGGAAGATATGTTTGCATTCTTTTAATTGTGAGACGGAACTGTCATCTCTGTCTTGTCATGGAGCACAGTTTAAACTTTTGAAAAAGAGACAAATGTTTGTTAGCAGTGTTTGAATAACGTTCCTGTCTCTCTACAACCTCCTGTGTTTCTGCGCAAATCTGTGACCCAAGCATGACAATATAAAAATAACCATATAAACATATGGTTTCTACTTCGCGGATTTTCTTATTTCGCGGGTGGCTCTGGAACGCAACCCCCGCGATGGAGGAGGGATTACTGTATTGTTATAATGACAATAAAGATATTCTGATTCTGATGCTGAAAAGTAAGGTCCGGTGGCCAGGGAGGACAGAAAAAACAAAAAAAAACTCCAGACGGCTGCAGAAAATGAATAAAATCTGCAGGGGTTCCAAGGCCAGGAGACCACCCAGCACCCTCTAGGCATTCTACCTAACATCAATGACCTCAATCAGTCCTCATGGTATTCAGGGTTCACTTCATTCATTATTTCCCACCTCCAAAAACCTTTCAAACCTCTGTGTAAGAGCCAATCTTAGAAAGTTAATGCTTAAAGTTCAAATTCTTTTAGTGTTTGCTTGACTCCTGTAGAAGAATATCTATCCATCCATCAATTATCCAAGCCGCTAAATCCTAACTACAGGGTCACGGGGGGTCTGCTGGAGCCAATCCCAGCCAACACAGGAAAAAAACCCCAGGCAGGGTGCCAGCCCACCGTAGGGCGCACACACACACAAAGGACAATTTAGAATCGCCAATGCACCTAACCTGCATGTCTTTGGACTGTGGGAGGACACTCATGCAGACACGGGGAGAACATGCAAACTCCACGCAGGGAGGACCCGGGAAGCAAGCCCAGGTCTCCTAACTGCAAGGCAGCAGTGCTACCCATTGCGCCACCATGTTGGAAACTTGTGATGGGTAAATTTCACACAAACATTAGGGAGGTTTTTCTTCACAAAGAGAACCACAGACACTTGGAATAAGTGACCAAGTAGACAGGAGGACTTTAGGGACTTTCAGAACTCGACTTGTGGACAGGACTGGTGAGCTTTGTTGGGCTGAAAGGCCTGTTCTTGTCTGGCTTGTTCTAATGTTCTAATAAAATATCTTTCTCAGCCTGTAGCTTTCACCTTAGTAGTTATGAAGTGCTTTGAATGTCTGATTAAGGACCACATCTGCTCCTGCCTCCCCAATGACATGGCTCCATTTCAGTTTACATACACATCCACAAGTGATGAAACTCTCCCAAGGTATTACACTCTACTCTTTCTTGCTCTTGGACTCTGTTAAAGATGGCTACATGAGTGTGCTGTTTATCAACTTCAGCCTTCTGCACAATTGTCCTCACCAGACTAGCAACAACATTACAGATTCTGGGTCTGAGCAGCAAGCTATGCAACATGGATCTTGGACTTTTTGTCTGCTAGACCCCAGGTAGTCAGGGTTTGAAAACACACCTCCAGCTCCATTACCCTGAACTTTGGGGTCTGTTCTTAGTTCCCCACTGCATTCACTAAACACACAGGGCTGTGTAGCCAGCTGCATCTCGGACACCATTAGCTGAGGACACAGCTGTGTTAGGTCTCATCAGCAACAACAATGAGGGGCCCTACCTACACAATGTTGCTGGCCTGTCACTATGGTGTCCATCCATCAGTGTCAACAAAACTAAAGAACTCATAATAATAATAATTCTTTGCATTTATATAGCACTTCTCTCACTACTCAAAGCGCACAGCAATTGCAGGTTCTAAGGGCCTTGCTTAAGGGCCCAACTGAGCAGAGTCCCTATTGGCATTTATGGGATTCGAACTGGCAACCTTCCGATTGCCAGTGCAGATCCCTAGCCTCAGAGCCACCACTCAATTTCAGCAGGGAAAACAAAAAGTGAAAAACTAGGCGCACACCTCTGTTCATTAATGGCACTGCAATGGAGAGGGCTGAGTGTTTCAAATACCTGGGAAGCCACATCAGGAGTGACTTAACATGGTCCACACGCGCACACACACACACACAGGCACATTCTGGTGAGAAAGACAAGGCAGCCCCTTTATCATGTCAGACAACTGAAGAAATTCAGAGTGTCAAAAAGAGTCCTGAGGCCCTCACGGCCATTGAACACTGTGACAGATAGGGGGCGCTATCGCTCCCTTGAACCCTCGGTTCAAACACCAGACACCAGATAAAAGTCCAAATATAATATTTATTTAAACAAAAATGTGCACAAAGCACCCTCCACTCCACAATACTCTTCAATAAATTAATAATTACAAATACAATACACAATCCACCACTCCCAGACGCTTAGTCACCCTGCCTCCCAACTCAGCTCAATCTGCTGGGGTTTCCCATCATCCTTTTATACTTCTTGACCCGGAAGTGTTTCTGATCCCTCAGTCCATGTGACTCAACACTTCTGGGTCAGGTGAAAACTCCTTTTCTTCATCCCAGAAGTACGTCATTCCCTCTGTCGCTGTGACTAAGATGTACTTCTGGGTTATAGGGAACATACAAGTCCTTATGCCTCCCTGTAACGTCCTCTGGCGGCCCCCATGGTATCCAGCAGGGCTGTGAAGGAAAACTCCAATGTCCATAATTCCCTGCTGGCATTCGGGGCACCTCCATGCTGCAGGGAGGGCTCCATCTGGCGGCCTGGGGGTATTGGCCAGGATGAATGGCCGGCCATATCCCACAACACATACTGGCAGGAGGCAGCACTACTGGGTATGGTGATGGCTCACAAGAGGAACACACAAGGCTGCAGAGAGTCGTGCGCTCGGCTGAACACATCATGGGGATATCACCACCATTCCTACAGGACTTAAAATACAAGTAGTAGATACTTAGAATTGAGGTCACTCAGTTCAATTTTGGTTTCAACAGACCAGAGAATCGTGTTTCTCATAGAATGAGAGTCCTTTAAGTGTCTTTTTGCAAATTCCAAGCAGGCTTTGATTTGTCATCTGGCAACTCTGCCATACAGTCCAGATTAGTGGAGCGTTGTGGTGGTGGTGGTCCTTCTGGAAGTTTCTTATCTCTCTACACAGGTTCTCTGAAACGTGTGATCTTTGCTTTCTTGGTCAGCTCACTTACCAGTGCCCTTCTCCCCTAGTTGCACACTTTGACCAGGCAGCCGGCTCTAGGAAGAGTTCCATTTAAGAATTATGAAGACCACCATTCCCTGCTTATTCAGAACCTTCAGAGCTGCAGTCCTCCTGACAATCCTGTCTGTAAGCTCTGCAGGCAATTCCTTAAACATGGCTTGGTGTTTTGCTCTGATTTACTATTTTTTTTAACCCTTTAATCACCACATACAATTTCTTGTAATAAGAATTTATCATTTTTCACATACCCCAGAGACACACAAGAGTCTTTTTTGAGGTCAGAGCGCAGGGTCAGCTATTTGTACAGTGCACCTGGAGCAATTGTCCAATGGAGTAGCATTCCTTCTGTCACTGCCAGGATTCGAACCAGCAGCCTTTAAATTACCAGTCCAGATCCTTGAGCCACCATTCCACATTGTCAGCTGTGGGACCTTCAATAGATAGGTGTGTGCCTTTCTTAATTGTATCCAGTCAAATGGAGTACAGGTGGACCCCAAACAAGGTGTAGAAACATCTCGGCGATAATAAATAGAAAAGGATGCACCTGAGCCAAACTAAGTGGAATGGCAAGTTGGCCAGGATCATGAAGGACTCCGCTCACTCTTCTGTAGCCAGTTTCAGTGGTTAGGATCTGTCAGGCCCCTCAAATCAAGAACAGGACAACTGAGAAAGAGCAGGCGATAAAAAAATTATACATATATAGTGCATCCGGAAAGTATTCTCAGCGCATCACTTTTTCCACATTTTGTTATGTTACAGCCTTATTCCAAAATGGATTAACAAATTTGCAAAAACCTCAAGTAAACTTTTTTCACGTTGTCATTATGGGGTGTTGTGTGTAGAATTCTGAGGAAAAAAATGAATTTAATCCATTTTGGAATAAGGCTGTAACATAACAAAAGGTGGAAAAAGTGATGCACTGTGAATACTTTCCGGATGCACTGTATATAAAAATATAAAAATAGTCATATCATTTACTCTTTTTATTATTTAATAATTATTTAACACTTATTATAATCTGAATGTGTATATGTGTACAGAGTTGTTTTTTTTTTAATCTGCACCTTTTGATTATTTAATATCTAATTGTAATATATACCTTTTAATTTAATTGCACAGTGTAGGCTGCTCACTGAACTGCATTTCACTGTACACCCCATGTGTGTATATGTGACAAGTAAAACTGAAATCTGAATAAAGTGTGAAGAAAATGAAGGGGTCAGAATGCTCTGACAATTCACCCTTTAGTAGATAGATAGATAGATAGATAGATAGATAGATAGATAGATAGATAGATAGATAGATAGATAGATAGATAGATAGATAGATAGATAGATAGATAGATAGAATGGAAAGCACTATATAATAGATAGATAGATAGATAGATAGATAGATAGATAGATAGATAGATAGATAGATAGATAGATAGATAGATAGATAGATAGATAGATAGATAGATAGATAGATAATGAAAGGTGCTATATAAGATAGATAGATAGATAGATAATGAAAGGTGCTATATAAGATAGATAGATAGATAGATAGATAGATAGATAGATAGATAGATAGATAGATAGATAGATAGATAGATAGATAGATAGATAGATAGATAGATAATGAAAGGCACTATATAGATAGATAGATAGATAGATAGATAGATAGATAGATAGATAGATAGATAGATAGATAGATAGATAGATAGATAGATAGATAGATAGATAGATACTTTATTAATCCCAAGGGGAAATTCAGTATGACAATGGCCTGAGGCAGACAACCAAGACAATACTGTGGTGGCTTCAGGAGAAGTCTCTGATTGTTCCTGAGTGGCCCAGCCAAAGCCCAGACTTAAATTCCATAGAGCAGTGGTTCTCAATCTGTGAGGCGGGTCCCCCTAGGGGGGCGCGAAGTAACAAAAGGGGGGGGGGGGGGCGAGAAGATGTGAAAAAAAGAAAACAAGAATCGAAAATATGCAAAATACATCTATTGAAACCAAACCAAATTAACTTAAACTACATTCTGATACTAGAAAAATAAATATAGAGTTAGATAAATGTTGATAAATGTTAAGTAGGTATAATAAAATATGCATCTTTGATATATCATTAATTAAAAAAGAACAAATTAGTATTAGTGGGCTCCTTTCAAAACAACGTTAGGGGGGCGCGATTAAAACTGTTATGAAAACTCAGGTCGCAAATACTTAAAGGTTGAGAAACGCTGCCATAGAACATCCAAGCAGTGGCCCAAAAGACACTTCCCATCATGTCTAATGGAGCTTGAGGGGATCTGCCAGGAGAAATGGGATAAACTGCCGAAATCCAGGCGTGCAAAGCTTGTAGAATACAATTACCAAGAAAACTCAAAGCTGGAACTACTGGCAAAGGGGCTTCTACAAAGTACTGAAGTAAGAGTCTGAATACTTATTTGAATAAGAGATTTCAGTTTGAAATTTTTAATAAATTTGCCAACCTTTCTGAAAACATATTTTCACTTTGTTATTATGACTTATGAGTGTAGCTTGATGGGCAGAAAAGGCAAATGTATCTATTTAAAATTAAATCTACAATATAATAAAAATGTGCTGAAAGTTAAGTTGCCGGAATACTTCCTGAATCCTCTCCGTCTGACGTGGAATGAGAGCCTGCCGTTCGAGTGCAGACCCGTATGTAGTGAGCCAATTCCACCACTAGATGGCGCGCTATGTCCTTCATATTGAAACTGCGACGCAGCTTCAATGAATTTGTGGTGATGGAAACAAAAGACACGCAGCGCTCGTTGGTGGCGGCCTGAAATGTAAGTCTTCTTTGCTGAAATAAGATCAAACAAATGCGAATAAAAGTAAACCAAAACTACAACAACATTTATTTCAATTGCGCATTTTCATACAAACGATGTAGCTAAAAGTGCTTCACGAGATGTCAAAGAAGTAGTTACATGCTAAGTTGTGTGTTCTATCCACCTAAGATCATCGGTGATGGTAACAACATTAAATTTAAAACGTCGGACTCTTTCCACAGCCTTGCCCCCCAATGTAAATGGCGGTGTGATTTACCAGCTGTGTTCTAAAGTCAACAATCATCTCTTTAGCCTTGCTGACATTTAGAGAGAAGGTTATGGTGCAGATACCACTATGACAGGATCCTAATATCCTCTCAATAGACTGTCTTTATCGTTGTCTGTGATCAATGGATGGTGGAATCATTGGCAAACTTTATGATGGTATTGTAGCTACAGTATATCGGGCTATCGGGTCATGGATGAACAAAGTGTACAGCAGGGGGCTCAGTATATTACTCTGAGGGGTGCCAGCATTCAGGATCAAGAAGTGGAAGAAGTGTGTCTGCCAATCCATACGTGCTGGGGTCTGCCAGTCATAAAGTCCAAGTTCAAATTGCACAGGTAGTCCTGACAGGACAAATAAAGTGGTACTGATCATAATCAACAAAATGGCCAGAGCTGGTTCTGGGATTTTTGCTGCCCTAGGTGAAGTTGTAAATGGCGCCACACCACACCCTTTGCTTTGAGAGGTGTCATCACTGAAGACCTGGAGACAGAACTGGGGGCAGTGAAGTATTTAGGACCTCGAATTCACAGTTTGAGAATGTTGAGTTATTGCAAAGTCTGTTTACAAAACTGTCTCAGAAAAAATACACTCTTGAGGGGTGCCATTTCAGAAAATAAGCAGAAATCAGGCTGTATTAGTAGTCATTATTTATTGCTTTTAATGTTTCTCAATGGAAAATGATGAGACATTTAAGTTATTTCTAAACCTGCTTTTTAGCTTCTGTTTACAGTCTACATATATGTTTTTAAACTAAGACATTACTATAAGGGTGGCGCAGTGGGTAGCGCTGCTGCCTCGCAGTTGGGAGACCTGGGGAGCTGGGTTCGCTTCCCGGGTCCTCCCTGCGTGGAGTTTGCATGTTCTCCCCGTGTCTGCGTGGGTTTCCTCCCACAGTCCAAAGACATGCAGGTTAGGTGGATTGGCGATTCTAAATTAGCCCTAGTGTGTGTTTGGCACCCTGCCCGGGATTGGTTCCTGCCTTGTGCCCTGTGTTGGCTGGGATTGGCTCCAGCAGACCCCCGTGACCCTGTGTTCGGATTCAGCGGGTTGGATGATGGATGGATGGACATTACTGTAACATTTAAAATAATAAAATAAATTGAAAACTTAGCATGATTGAAAATGAGAATATCATAACTATCATTAAATAGGATTTTTTACCCACAATTCCTAATTGCCGTATTCTCGTGTATGCAAATAATGCGATCTCCTCTCCAAAAAAAAAAAAAAACGCACCACTGCAGCAGCGCGCCCTGAGCGAATCTCCCAAATGGCGGATAGCAACAGAGGGCAGAATTAAGTTTTAGCACAAGTTTTAATGTATGCCCTATTGAGAAACGATTATCGTTTGGGTTAAATCAACTTTTAGCAATTCACTCAAGAGCTGTTGCCGTTATGATTACTTTTATTTCGCCATGTCTGTGTATTCTATGCTGCAGTTTGAGAATTATTATTATTGGCATCATCATCATTGTTGTTCGTGTTATTGTTGGACTATGTAGGTCGTCAGACGTTAAGACCGAGCATCGCTAGTATGCGAAAATATCAAACAATATAATCGGACATTCGCTTTGAGTCCGAGTGTGTACAGTCCTGTATTGATTAAAAAAATGTCGCGTCGCCCAAGACTGTTTCTGGACAACAGACTGTGCTGTGCATAGTGCAGACAGTGCAGGAGCAGCTGAGGAGCTCAACAGAAACATTTCTTTGTGTTTCGGTCCTATCCGGACAATTTTTTTCTAAACAAAATAAAGATAGGAATCGCTACATGCGGTTGCAGTAATTCTGCTGACCACTAGAGGGCACCCAAGAACCTCCTATACCTTGAAACGGCCCTGAAAAGAACGATGAAAATGGGACAAAATAACTCGCGACAACAGACCTACACGTTAGGTCACAAAATTACCGTTAAAAATTGATTCCTTGCTATCAAATACCTTTAATTTAGGAAAGCAAAATAATTACATCTATAGAAATGTTGTGTTTTTTACACCCTAAATCAGGGGCAGCTCCCTAGGTTCGTATAATAAAATGTGTCCAAGTGTTTTGTGTTTTCAAAAGCCCCTTTCTTTTTAAAAGTAAATTATTTGAGTTTTTTATCTGTTCACTTCTCGGCGGCATCCACAACTCTTAACTACTTCACTTATCAAATTAAGTGTCTAACAATAAAAAAATATTGTTTTTTATCAATATGCTGATGCTGGAGTATGTGAATTTCCTCTTGGGATTAATAAAGCATCTATCTATCTATCTATCTATCTATCTATCTATCTATCTATCTATCTATCTATCTATCTATCTATCTATCTAATGAAAAGGCTGAGCCCAAAGAAATCAATTGCTCTAAGTTCAAAAATTCAAAATATTTCAATGGCACTGGACAAATAATATCAGCCCAGGATGACTCACCAAAAGAATAAGCTGGCATTACATCATAAATAGCAGGAGTGCCTGTTAAAAATGGCAATTCTGCACAGTCGCTTGGACTTTTCCCAACAAGTGCAGCAAAAGGCAATCAGTCGTTTTTTACTCTTTGTGGGCTGAATACACTGCACAACAATTTTTTGCTTCCTGAAAAGGTTTTGCTGATTGTGACAGATACCTACTGGGTATGCACAAATATAGTTTTGGTTTTACTGCATCACGTAGGAACTCTAAGAAATAGACATTTATATGTTTGCTGACAATAACGTATTTAGTCACGTTTATGTTTTGCATAAGCTATTAAATTCAACAGAATTAAAAGTGTTTTGCTCCTGATTTTCTTTTGTATCAATGTCTGGTGCATCACATTGCAGAATCCAACAGTAGTCAGCAAGCATTGACAGATTCCAGTTGCCCTGGTATCGTCTCTCCGTCGTAGCAATGTCCTGCTTTGCCTGGTTGACAAACGATTCATGTGCCACATTTTTCTGTCCTGGAAATAACTTTTTATGGAGTGGCCAGTTCTGTCGAGAATAGTGCGACTCTTTGGTACGGCTGTCCCATTCACAGATGAAACAGCAGTACTTTGTAGCCGAGCTGCAGTCCTAGTAACAGAGCAACGACTTTAAGATCTCCACAGATATTCCAGTTGTACCTGCTATACTGGACGTGCTTCAGCAACAGTTCCATATTCTCATGTTTCTTTCATGTGTGCTGCATAGCCAACAGGTACTGAAGGATAAACGTTGCATTGTGTAGTAGAACAGCTTTCAGACTTAACATTGACGAATCAATGAACAGACTCCACTCTTCCAGGTTGTGATCATAACCCAAAGCCAAGAACAATCCTTTAATGTCACAACAGAAACAGAGACTGTAGACTTGTGCAAAAAATTTGGTTATATCATGATGTCGGCCTCAAAACACAGAAATGTTCGTACCTGGGGCCTCATGTATAAACGGTGTGTATGCACAGAATTCTTGCGTAAGAACGTTGCCACTTTCAAATCGCGATGTATAAAACCTACACTTGGCGTAAAGCCATGCACTTTTCCATGGTACCTCATATCCTGTCGTATGCAAGTTCTCCGTTAGGTTTTGCAGACTGGCGGCACCCAGCGTCAAAGCAGTGCTACTGTTCCTGTGTGGTTACCCTTTCTTAGATCCACATCCATGATGGCGGCTCAAGTGCTCCTTGTAGAACTGTTTGTACTTGCAAGTTACCGTGAGGTAATTGTACTTATGATACAGTTATAATATTGCACATCCTGAGCCACTTTATAAAGCGCGTATTTACATATGATGACGATATCATTTTTAAGATGAAATGCAGCAAAATATGTTGATTATATTATACAGATAAAACTTTAATTACACGGTGCCGCAGCGCTAGCAAGCTTGAGCTTCGTTCATGGTATGTTCCTGCCTCGCGCTGCTTTCATGATGTGGCTGGCGCGACACTGGAAGGATAGATGGATAGAATAATTAAACATTACAAAGATATTTCGATGTTCCTTAAACATTTTGAAGAATTGGCGTTCTAAGCTTACAGATGGCTTAATGTCTATTGCAGAGCTGATTGTGTGGTGATTGGGTATTTGGAGAAAGAAAAGTAAGGACAGGAATTGGGGATTAGTACGTTTGAAAAAGACAGTACTGCTGTAATAAAGTATTTCATTGAAGGTCGCGCATGGCACAGCAAGCATCTTGCTGTAAGACATGAACTATTACTGCGCCACCGTGTTCCCATGTTTAATAACATGCTTTAACTTATATCATCATGAAAATAATATCACGTATACTTCTCAGTATTTTAATTACGCAGAGAGCTGTAATATTACGAACGTAATGGATTCTGTGTCCTGTCGGAGAAAGAGCACGTAGTGATTCAGGCACATAGAGCACATATAAGATCAAATACACAACAAAGCATTTAACGTGCTACTTTAGTTACGATGGGATTTGAGAAACTAGTAAATTAAACAATTTTAAGATGAAGTTTATGATGTTCTAATTTAATGACAAAATAAACTACGTGATTAAAGTGGAAATTTCGAGATTAAAGTTGACATTTCGTGCTTTTTTCACACTGTGTGCCTTTTTTTTCACTGTACCCTAATAAGCTTTCATATGACACTCAGACGGTGCGCTATGACTCACCTTTCACGCCGACTTTGATATGTGACAACTTTTTTATTTCGGGAACTGTGCGACTTTGTGAACTTGAGCTCTTGAGTTTCTCCGACATGCTATGTCACTCGTTCAACTTCCTTTTGTTGCTTATATAACTGTTTAAACCAACAAATAGTATGTTTTTCTTTGTTCTCCATTTGGTATTCGCTGAAATTCTTCTGTTTGTCCGCGTACTTTTGCCATTGCCTTTTCACAGAACGCTGGGCTTAAGGGCTATTTATATTATACAACACCCTCCAGTCCCTATTTGTACAAAAGGCAACCACCGCTCTACCACACCAGGTGAACTGCTCCCAATGGCTGCACAAAAATGAAAAGTTGTCTTAGCCATGATAACCCAACAATGTCCAGCGTCTTCAGCATTTCTGCATGGATCTCATCCACTCCATGGTCTTTCCACTGTGGAGTTGCTTAAGTTGCACAGGGAAATGATCATTGCTCCCCCATGAGCTTTTGCCTCTGCCTTCTTCACAGAGGGTGTGTCCATCGGGTTCAGGAGCTCCCCAAACAATTCTTTCCACCAGCAGACTTCATCCTCCATAAGGGTCAGCATTCCTCCACCCTTGCTGAGAACAGCCTGGGTGAAGCCCTACCTTCCATTTTCTAGCTGCCTGATGGTTTACCAGAACCTCTTTGAACCCAAACGATAGGCACTTTCCATGGTCTCACAGACCTTCTCCCACAACCAGGGTTTTGCTTCACTGTGTAGGAAGGCCACAGCTTTTTAGGCATTTCATTACACCTCTGCCACTTCACGAGTCTCCCATACTAACCATACTGTACATGTAAGGCCTCCTTCTTCAGCCTGATGGCATCTGTCACGTCTGGTGTCTACCACTGAGTCCTTGGGTTGCCACCTCGAGAGGCATCTATGGCCTCATACTACTGGTAACTGCACTCCAAGCCAGGGGGTGGCACTGTCCCTTAATACCTTTTCACTTCTTCCCACTGCAAAACAGATGATGGATGGGCAAACCAACTATGACGATACTTCCTTAACCCGACCCTTCCACCTTATCTTCCTGAAAACTAACTGTACCACCATCTTGGATTCAGTCGGAAAAAGACTCCACACTTGACTTCACCCTATTGCATTTTTTTTCACTTTGAATTTTTAATTATATGGGATGACCTAGGTGCTCTAACCATTTATGATATTTGTTGTCTCCTTATCTCTATATATATATATAAAATCCAATGTCTGTCTGTCTGTCTGTCTGTTCGTTTTTCATGAGTGAACTACTTAACGGATTTAGATCAGGTTTTTTTCTATAATTTGCTCGAACATTCCAGTTGATCTTGCGACTTTTGTCATCATGCTAAGTATCATAGTTCGCTTGCGGTACCGATTTAGTTGTGTGAATCCAAGAGACATGCAGCAGGCTAAGGGGAGGGGGCGGAGCCTTCCTCAATCACATGCCAGCCTTGGGGGTATCTTACCTCCACTTAGATAGCAAACGAGAGAACTACTTAACGGATTTAGATCAGGTTTTTTTCTATAATTTGCTTGAACATTCCGGTTGATTTTGCAACTTCTCTCATTGTGCTATGTGTCATAGTTCGCTTGCGGTGCCAATTTGTTTCCGCAAATCCGAGAGGTACGCAGCGGGCCGAGGGAAGGGGGTGCCGGTTATCTCCTCACTCACACACCAGCCTTGAGGTGTTCCTTACCTCTGCTTAGCTAGCGAACGAGACAACTACTTAATGGAATTAGATCGAGTTTTTTTCGATAATTTACTTGAACATTCCGGTTGATTTTCCAGCTTCTCTCATCGTGCTAAGTATCATAGTTCGCTTGCAAATACAATATATTCCCACTAATCCGAGACAGAGGCTGTGAGCCAAGGGGAGGGAGAAGTGTGACGTCAGGAGTAGGGAGCCGGGCAGGGCCCTCCTACCTGTCCTGTTTCACTACAATGCAGGCTTAGCCGCGGGGGATGGCTAGTTTATAATATACTAGACAAAGAGCCCATTTCGACAATGTAAGGAGAAACGGGCACGAGTGGAATAGTAATAGTATAAGCACCACAAACCTGATATAGGTGTATTGAATGAATGCGTAATTAGGCCTGGAGCTGTAGTCGAAATCGCCTTTCAGGCCTCTAGAGCTTTAATCGAAGTCGCCTTTCTCTTTGAATTTTTGCAGCCGTAAATCCGCCGCCTGCCGCGATGTTGGTCGAAGTCGCCTTTCTCTTTGAATTTTCGCAGCCGTAAATCTGCGCCTGCCGCGATGTTGGTCGAAGTCATCTTTCTCTTTGAATGTTCGCGGCTGTAAATCCGCGCCTGCCGCGATGTTGGTCGAAATCGCCCTTCTCTTTGAATTTTCGCGGCCGTAAATCCACCGCCTGCCGCGATGTCGTTCTCGTAAGGTTTTTTGGGCAGCCAGCTGCGCAGAAGGCGACTGCGCATTCAGCTTTGGACGGACATGAGTGAGTGAGTGAGTGAGTGAGTGAGTGAGTGAGTGAGTGAGTGAGTGAGTGAGTGAGTGAGGAGACTGGCAAATTATATATAAGATTATATTAGGTAAGGTAGAACTTTTTTTGTCCCCGGGGAAAATTTGTACACACACACCATGGTCTTAACACACACCAGAATGACAAAAAAGGAATAAATTTAAAGATCAGAAAACATTTGACTTAGAAGTTCCAGTCCCACTAAGGCATTATGTAGACATACTGCCTTTTGGAATAAAGGAGCCTCAGTGTTGGTGTGTCAGAGAGAGGATGTGCAGCATTGTTCATAAGGGCACTCAGTTTTGTTTCAATTCTCTCATTTGCTACTACCTTCAGGGGGTCCCATAACTCAGCCCGCTCTTTTAATAAGCCTGTTGATTCAGTGGGCCTCAATTGAACTGACATTACCAGCCTAGCACACCACAGTGTATAAAATCGCACTGACCATCAGAAGAGTTGTAGAAGATGTGAAGGATGTCACGTCCCACATTAAAGCAATGCAATTTCCTAAGGAAAAAAGAGATTGCTGTGCTCTTTCTTATATAGTTCCTCTGTGTTATGAAACCAGTCCAACCTGTAATTGATATTGACTCCCAAGTACCTGAAGAAGGGCTCAACTTGATATCAAAGCCCTGAATGTATATAACCATTTTTTTTGTTGTTTTTTCTGATGTTAACCCTTAAACCGCCACAACCAGCTATAGTTGGTTCCCAATGTAATTTGCCAGCACACCAGAGCCGAGTATATTCGGCGACGTACATTCATTGAACGCCGCAAGCGGCTATAGTTGGTTCCCAGTGCAATTTGCCAGCATGCCGGAGCTGATCAGTCAGTGCTGTACATTTGTTGAGCAGCCAGCTCATGACCACTGGCGTCCCCTAGTGAATCAGCATCACTGTCCCTGGAATTTAGACTGGCCTGCAAGCATCAGTGTAGGCCTCTGTGTGTTTGTGTGCAGCCAGTTCAAGCGCAGTTGGCTCACTGATTCACTGAATTTCATCAATGGTGTCAGTTGCACCTTGTACATATAAGAATAGATTGTTGCAGTAGTTTTTTTTAATAGTTTTTACAGTTCATTGGCAGTATGTAAAATGATCAGTGTTGCAGTAATTGGGATGCTCTAGCAATAAAAAAATATGTGTTCCATTAAAATTTCACTTTTTCTTGGTGAATTATGACGTTTCCTTAAAAAATGCAGCAAAAAAGTATTTGCTGTCCGGTGGTGCATTAATCCCCCAAGTATGTGGCAGTTTAAGGGTTAAGTTACAAGTAATTATTTCTGCATGAAGATGTCTAATTCCCTTTATCAATACACCCCATAAGTGCAGGACAATCTGAGAATTTCTGCAATACACATGACCTGATGTTATATTTATAGTCAGAGGTGTGCAGAATCAGCTGTTGATTCTGGGTTCTTCAGGGGTGTTCTTGGTCCTACATTGTTTAATGCTTACATGAACTGGGTGTCCATGTGGGGTCCAGGGTCGTGGGGTCCAGCAGCTGTGGGGCATCTGTTGGTGAAGAAGACTTTTCTGATGATGCTGTGATCTTCATGGAGTCAATGGAGGTTCTAATCAGGGCTCTCAAGATACTGAGCGAGGAGTATCTAGACCTGTGAGTGTCCTGGATAAACACCAAAATCCAGGCCTTTAATGACCTCTTGGGCACAGCCATCAGGGGAGAGAATGTTGACCTTGTCAAGAGGTTTACTCACCATGGCTGTGATATTCATATCTCTGGTGACTCTTCCTATGAAGTCAGTAGATGGACTGGGAGAGCATGAGTGTTCATGAGGTCACTGGAAAGGGATGTGTGGTACTCCAGATATCTCTGCAAAAGGATGAAGGTCCAAGTCTTTAGAGTCCTGGTGCTTCCTGTTTTGCAATATGGTTGCAGGACATGGATGCTATCCAGTGACCTGATACAAAGTCTGGACTCCTTCAGTACTGTGTCTCTGCGGACAATCCTTGGGTACCGCTGGTTTGACTTTGTGTCAAATGAGCAGTTGCTCATGGAGTCCCGAATGAGGCATATTACCTGCATTATGAGGGAGCATCAGTTACCACACTACGGCCATGTGGTGTGATTCCCCGAGGGTGATCTGGCTCACAGAATTCTCATCGTTAAGAACTGGAATGGCTGGACCAGTCCAAGGGGACGCCCATGTAACACCTGGCTGCAGTAGATAAATGTTTTTTTCCAGTGGGTAGGACTGGACCACGTGTCTGCTTCGGGGGTTGCCAACTGGGACCACGAGCTGTTTCGTCATGTGGTGGGTGCGGCAATGCCTTCTACCAGTGCATGCTCCCCAACCTGACCAGACCTGATGTGATGTACAGAGTGCAGAGAAAAGTAGACAGGACAGTTCCTTGTGGTGTTCCAGTGTTGCTCACATCCACATCAGAATCACAGTCCTCAAGCCTCACAAACTGTGGTCTGCCAAACAGATCTATTGTCCAGAATACCATAGGCTCGTCCACCTGCATATCTCCGAGTTTACTTCTTAACAAGGATTCTATCAGGGATGGTATTGAGGGCACTGAAGAAATCAGAAAACTTAACCCTTGCAGTGTTGCCAGCTTTATCCAGGTGAAATAAACCTTGTGGAGCAGATAGATAACTGTATCCTCCACTCCAATCTCTGTCCATTAGGCAAACCGTAGTGGGTCCAGGTGGTCTACCACAAGAGGACTCATATAGTCCAGCCTCTCAAAAGTCTTCATTATATGCCACCATACATATACATCCATCCATCCATTTTCTAACCCGCTGAATCCAAACACAGGGTCACGGGGGTCTGCTGGAGCCAATCCCAGCCAACACAGGGCACAAGGCAGGAACCAATCCCGGGCAGGGTGCCAACCCACAGCAGGACACACACAAACACACACACACACACACCAAGCACACACTAGGGCCAATTTAGAATCGCCAATCCACCTAACCTGCATGTCTTTGGACTGTGGGAGGAAACCGGAGCGCCCGAAGGAAACCCATGCAGACACGGGGAGAACATGCAAACTCCACGCAGGGAGGACCCGGGAAGCGAACCCGGGTCTCCTAACTGCGAGGCAGCAGCGCTACCACTGCGCCACCGTGGTATATATTGTGAGCTGCGAAGCTAATCGTACCCCCAAAAGATACAGACGCCCCTGGGAAAACCCCTAGGAAACCCCTAGGAAACATAGACAGGCTACCTTCACATTTCTCCTTTCCCTTCTGGCCAGCTCTGTCGCGTAATCTGCCTCTCGCGCGGTGCTCCGCCTTCTCACAAAGCCTGTACAGGCTTCTCTCAGTTTGTTAAACTGATTGCTTGCATCTCCTTATCCCTCTCTCAGACATTCTCTCCTCCTGGGGAAACTGTCATCTCTGACTTGTCATGGAGGAGCACGTTTAAACTTTTGAAAAGAGACAAATGTTTGTTTGCAGTGTTTTGAATAAAGTTCCTTTCTTTTCTACAACCTCCTATGTCTCTGTGCAAATCTGTCACCCAAGCGTGACAATATATATATATATAGAGAGAGAGAGAGAGAGAAAGATCAGCTTGGCTACAGACAGACACCAAGGACACACAATGTCCAAAAGAACACAACATTTATTAAACCGTTCTTTTTCCCCACACACAATGCCCCAATCCACCGTCTCACCAACTCAGTCCTTATATTGCACTTCTTCTTTGTTTTTTCTGTCGTCTCTACTCCTCTCCTCACAAGCTTAGTCTTCCTCCTCCTAACTCCCTCCCGGCGGCCTCTTTTATACTGCACCCAGAAGTGCTCCATGAGCTCTCCAATCACCTTCCGCCAGCACTTCCAGGTGTGGCGTAAGTGTTACATGCGAATCCAGCTCCTCTTCTGGCAGCACTTCCGGGTGTGGCGGAAGTGCTGCTGCCCATGGGTCAGGAGCTGTCCAGGCACCTCCTGGCGGCAGCCACTGACCCCAACAGGGTTGAGCTTCAAAGCCCCAAACCAGTGGCCCTGATGCAACCTAGGGAGGCTGCCCTCTCATGTCCTGGGGTATGAATTGCCCCTCTCCTGGTCCCCTGCTTCTCCAGGCCTCCTGGTAGGGCACAATCCCTGGTCATCCATCACAATATATATATACAGTAGGTATTTTTATTCTATTATATAAAAACATTTTGGGTCGAAAAGTGATCATCTCGGAGAGACACTTTGAAGTCCCGCGAGACTTCTTGCACATCACGCCCTACTAACAAACAATTTCTCTGAGACACTTTAATATCCCATGAGACAAGGAAGTGAGACAAAAGGACAGCTGCTGTTCAGGCTTTTAAATGATCGACGTGCAGCGCAACATGCAGATCACGCAGCTCGGTAGCAGCTAGCAGCAAGCCAGCAGCTGATCCATCTTTAGTGTGCTTTCAGCCCCCCCCCCCCCCCCCCCCCACCTTCACAACACGAGCGGCAGAGACACAAAATGGCTAGCCCCCTAGTATATATATATATATATATATATATATATATATATATATATATATATATATATATATATATATATATATATATATATATATATATATATATATAATAAACTCAGGAAATATCTCAAGAGAGACACAAAAAGTAAAGAAAAATGCAAATCATAACAGTGTGGACTGCCTTCTGCTTCCTGTAGTCTATCACCAGAACTTTAGTTTTGCTGACATTACAGGTGAGATTATTGTATAGTAGACCAGTGATGGTCAGTCATTACAAGCAGGGTAAGAAAGCCTATTTGTTTCAATCCTGAAAAAATTCACTCAAACTTCTGAGCCTCTTCAGTGAAACGTCAGGTCATACTGCATATCTATGGCAGGGAAGCAGAAAGGGAACCACATAGTCTGACCTTCTGGCACAATACAGAACTTCTCTAAAGGCTCTTCTAGGCAAAGACGTCACAGAGCCATTTCAGGTTCTACGTTTTTGCAAGCTTGAAGGAGTCATTCCTGCTGTTTAAAATATAGAAATAGAGCAAGAGAGAATGATCATTTGTTGAAGTTTGTTCTAAACATTGTAATTCAGGCAAAGGTGCTGATGGTTTTCATTCCATGCTGAATTTTTTTAAGGGAAATGATTAACTATATCAAGTTACTAAACAAAACAGAAACACGGGTGTGCAATTACAGGTATCACATTCATATCCCAGACAGTTGTTATTTTTGACTTCTGCACATGCACTGCCATTATAAAGTATGTGCCTCCTTCCTGATTTCCTCTCTTATAACACATTTTTAACACTGAATGTTTTCAGGACTTCCAACCAAAATCCAATATTAGATGGAGGCCATCTGAATGCAAGTTGCCCAACACTGTCAGTGTGAACCCATAGCTTACCCCTTTATTCCTTCATAACAGGTTCAAACAAATTAACATCAGTCTTTCATGCTCCCTTACAAATTTGCTTAGTTTCAGAAACGCTGGCAGGTTTTTCAGGATGAACTGCTCATTTCAGGTCCTGTCATAGCATCTCTGTCGAGTTTAGGCCTGCATTTCAACTAGGCCAGCCCAACACTTTAATTTTGGTTCTTTTCAGCTTTTCTTATGTTCATCAGCATTTATATTTTGGATGATTGTTTTGCTGCCTGACCCAGTAACACTTTAGCTTCAGCTAATGGAAGGTATGACTTAATGATTGTTAGGAATTTCATTGAAAAGGTGAGAGTACCCATCAGAATACCTTGCCACCAAAGCTTTACTAATTACAAAAATATGTCTAACAAATAAATAATTTCCAATAGTCTAATTACAATTACTAAAAATGTTATGGATCTGTTTGAAGTTAAGTGAATGTTATGTTTTATTTGGGATTTTGTTCATTTTGACTTATGCTTTTTTATGTCTGTGTTATTTTTGTTGATTGCATAGGTAATTTTGTAATTGTATACTGTTGACACCAGGGGGTGCTCCAGCTCCCCAAACACCCAACTCAAGCAGGCATATCTCTCTATTATAATAAAAAAATCCTGGGACAAAACAAGACTTTTTAGCCTGGGACAAGACCTTAATTTTTCAGAGACATTCTTTCAAAACACATAGAAACTCTCCCTGGTTTAATGAAAACACTCGAGCTCTTAAATTAGAGTGTCAAAACCTGGAGCGCAGATGGAGAACAACAAAGCTACATGTCTTTCAAATTACATGGACAGAGAGTGTTAAAAAATATAAAAAAAGCTCTCTTTAAAGCTTGCTCAGAATACTATTCTACAATAATAGATAGCAATAATAAAAATCCTCGGGTACTGTTTAGAACAGTTGCTAAATTAACAAATGGGAATTCAGATCTACAGTGCAAAATACCAACAGATATTAGCAGTACAGACTTTATGAACTTCTTTAATCAGAAAATTAAAAATACAAGATCCCAGATCTCAGCATCACAGTTCAAACTGCATACTAGTTTAGTAGACCCTGTCACACTTTAGTAATTTTAATCCTGTAACTGAGCAGGAAGTCTTAACTTTAATTTCTAAAATGAAACCCACTTCTTGTTCCCTAGATCCAGTGCCAACAAAACTAGTAAAAAGTGCAATGGATGTTCTTGCAGAGCCTATTCTAAGCATTATCAATAGTTCATTATTGCATGACACAGTACCTGATGCCCTAAAAGTGTCAGTCATTAAACCATTACTTAAAAAGTCAGACCTAGACCCACACATACTTAATAATTATAAACCTATTTCAAATTTACTCTTTCCCTTTAAAATACTAGAAAAAGTAGTCGCCAGTCAGCTTCAGTCATACATTATGCATTACAATTTATTTGAGAAATTCCAGTGTAGTTTCCACATTGGTCATAGTACAGAAACGGCATTAATGCGGGTTGTAAATGACATTCTGATATCTTCTGATGAAGGAAACTCCACTGTAATTATGTTGTTAGACTTAAGTACAGCATTTGACACCATTGACCACTCTGTTTTACTGCACAGACTAGAAAATGGTGTTGGGCTTACAGGCACCGTGCTCGCTTGGTTTAGTTCTTATTTATCAGATCGATTGCAATATGTACAGAAATGTGCTGACAGGACTCCATCATTATACACAGAAGTTAAATATGGCGTCCCGCAGGGCTCAGTACTGGGACTTTTACTGTTTTCACTTTACATGCTTCCACTGGGATCTATCATTAGGAAACATAATGTTAATTTTCACTCGTATGCAGATGACACCCAGTTATATATTTCATTTAGATCAAATTAAGTTTCTCCAATGTTGTTTTTACTTAGATGTGTTAGTGAATTAAAGGAGTTGATGGATGAGAACTACCTATCTTTAAATACAGATAAAACAGAGATGTTAATTGTTGGAGGGAATGACGCTAATCACAACAATATTTTGTCATCATTTAGCTCAGTTGGAATCACCATTAATTTTGCTGAATCAGCCCTCAATCTAGGAGTTACCTTTGACTCTAGCATGTCATTTAAAGTGCACATTACAAAGTTATCCAAATCATGTTTCTTCCATCTCAAAAATGTTGGGAAATTAAAGCGCTTTCTAAATAAACAGGATTCTGAGAAATTAATTCATGCATTTATTTCTAGTAGGATTGACTACTGCAATGTGATGTTCACTGGATGTTCAAATTGTTCTTTATACAGCCTCCAGTTAAACAAAAATGCTGCTGCAAGAATTATTACAAAAACAAGAAAATATGAACATATAACTCCAGTTCTTAAATCCTTACACTGGCTCACGGTTAAGTTTAGGGCAGATTTCAAAATCCTCCTTTTAACATATAAAGCCTTAAATGGCCGAGGTCCGGCTTACTTGTTTGAACTTATTATGACTTACAAACCAGAGCGCACATTAAGATCTCAAGATGCCGGTCTTCTTATGATTCCAAGAATTAATAAAATAACAGTGGGAGGTTGAGCTTTTAGTTACAGGACCCTTAAACTGTGGAATGGTCTGCCTGCTACTATAAGAGATGCCCCTTCAGTCTCAGCTTTCAAATCCCAGCTGAAGACTCACTACTTCAGTTTAGCACACCCTGACTAGAGCTGCTGATTAACTGTACAGACTGCATCTCTGTTGTTAGTCATTTTGGGATTAATAAAGTATCTATCTATCTATCTATTAGCACTAAAACATAAGTAACATGATAGTTATAATTTGTTACTAACCCTCACCTATTCTGTTTCTCTTCTCTGTACTCAAATGTGGCACTTGGTGCCACTGCCCACCTGCCAAGTTCTTTTGCCTGCCTACAGTAAAGTCATATCTGATGGAGGAGCAATGGAATCATCAGGTAGAGGGGTCCTTTCATCGGGTTGGCTGTCTCAGCTGTAAAATGGCCAATTGGGGGTGGCAGCTTGATAGCTGAGGTCTCCAGGACTCTAAACAAATCCAAATCATATTATGTGATATCATCTACTGTTAAATTCTGCTCCGTACTTGTAATATTTTTATTTTTATACTGTATTGAGGATTTGTTCTGTTCTGTTCTGTATATTGTATTGTATTGTATTGACCCCCCTTTTCTTTTTGACACCCACTGCACACCCAACCTACCTGGAAAGGGGTCTCTTTTTGAACTGCCTTTCCCAAGGTTTCTTCCATTTTTACCTACAAGGGATTTTTTGGGAGTTTTTCCTTGTCTTCTTAGAAAGTCAAGGCTGGGGGGCTGTCAAGAGGCAGGGCCTGTTAAAGCCCATTGCGACACTTCTTGTGTGATTTTGGGCTATACAAAAATAAATTGTATTGTATTCTATTGTATGTCCCGTGAGACGAGACTTTGTGCCAAGAGATTTAACCATGCCCAGGGCCGGAAATAAAAGACAAAGAGTAGATGACAAAGTAGAACATCATAAAGAATTCAAAAATGTTGGTGCGATACACATATACCACAGGTTAGAGATAATGAAAGTACTAAAATTCGAAAGTCTCAAAAAATTGATAGTAAAGATCGCATTAGTGCCATCAAATGGAAATTATTATTTGGTGAAATAACGAAACAGCGAAAAGAGATTGAATATATTGTTCGGATTTAAACTTTAAGTCGGAGACTTATAGATCGTCTAATTCATGTTGCCATCAGGGAAAAGTAGTGTTTCTTCCCAATGAAGAGGCGTATCCGTGAGAATTAAAAGATTTGTTGCTTGGCTGGGGAGATTGGCGAGCGAAGCGAGCAGGAGGCAAAGCCCCCCAGCATACAAGTTAAAATCACAAAGAGTCTTTATTGTGGGAAACTCTTCCACACCAAAATTTCTTGCAACAGTCATAGTCACATGTACAATAAAGCACAAGATATTACCCAGCAACTCTTTCTCTTCTCTGTGTCTCTCACAAATCACTGCCTTCTCCACTCCTTCTTGCAAGTGATGTCCACCTTCCTCACAACTTTGTCTCATCCATGTGAGGCAGGCAGCTCCTTTTATCTAAACCCTGTGAATGCTTCCAGTGATATGATGGAAACCTCTAGGGACTCCCAAATCCCACAACTCCATCCATCCATCTGTTTTCTGTCACTTATCTGGGTCTGGGTCGGGGGGGCAACAACACCTACAACAATTTTTTTCATATATACCCTAAAATCACACAAGGAATGCCTTAATGGACTTTAACAGGCCCTGTTTTTGACAGTCCCCCTCAGTCTCGACTCCCTAAGAAGAGAAGAAAATACTCCCAAAAAACCTTGTAGGAAAAAAATGGAAGAAATCTTGGGAAGTGCAATTCAGAGCAAGACCCCCTTCTAAGTAGGTTGAGTATGCAATGGGTGTCCAAAAATGGGATAAATACAACAAACCAAACAGATCACAAGTATTCCTCGTCACAGATCCAGTCTACCATGACCACCTCAGAGATAAAACAGTACAAATGAATTTGTTCTTGCACAGCACTCCTCACTAAATGCAGGCGCAGAGTAACACGACAACTCTCAAGGCAAAAATGCAAGAATAGATACCACTCACTAATACAGAACTATCACATATGAGGATACAGATTTGTTCAAATACAACAAAAACAAAATATAAACTAATTAACATAAATGAAAAACAACAACACCTGTCCAACAGGTAATTGTAGAACCACAGCCAGAGTGGAAAGAAGGAGTCAGTCAAGTAAGACACCATCAGAGTCCTGGAGACCTCAGCCAACAGGTTGACTCCCACTATAGACCATTCTACAGTTGAGTCAGTGCTGGACCAGCCAATCAGATGAAAGGATCCTTCTGCCTGAAGATTCCAGTTCTCCTTTATCTGAGATGACTTTTTCATAGGCAGGCAAACAACTTGGCAGTGAAGCAGTGGCACCAAGTGCCACATAAGGATACAGAGAACAGAAACAGAATAGAGGAGGTAAGTAACAGTTTATAAGTATTGTATTACTTATATTTTAGTACCAATGACTAACAACAGAGATGTGGTATGTGCAGCTAATCAGCAGCTCTACTCAGGGTATACTAAACTGAAGTAGTGAGGTTTCAGCCGGGATTTAAAAGCTCAGACTGAAGGGGCACCTCTTATAGTAGCAGACAGATAATTCCATAGCTTTGGGGCCCTGTAGCTAAAAGTTCGACCTCTCACTGTTATTTTGTTAATCCTTGGAATCATAAGCAGACCAGCATCTTGAGATCTTAATTAGGGATGCACCGATACCACTTTTTTGGAAAACGAGTACGAGTACTTGCATTTCAGTACTCGCCTATACCGAGTACTTGTCGATACCGAGTACTTAATAAAAACATGATTTAAATTTACAGGTAACAGCTTTAGTCATATAATTTAACAAAAAAAACAAGAAACTCTCGTCTATCCACTGGGAGGTTAGGCTAATTAGCGACACGGGGCTAACACTGCTTGTCCAAATATCCGTGGTGAAACTAAACGCAGAGGAGGCTTGCAGTAGGCTGTGGATATGTTTTTTCACGGAGTCATGTAGTTTAGGCAGCTCCGTGTCAGTCATGTAGCGGCGGCTTGGGACATCATATCTGGAGGAGACGCAGGAATTCCACATTTTCTACCTCCGAGTGTGGCTGGTCACTCAATGCAATGTACTCGATAATTGCCTGTGTTATTTTCACAGCACGTGGATTGTCTCTGGACATTTTCTCTCGTCTTGCAAGAGTTTGCTGTAGCGTGGGTTGTGTTGGTTTAGAAGCGTGGGTAAACTCTTTGTATTTTAGGTGCTTGATTAAATTACTTGTGTTAAATGCGCTACCTTTTGAGCCTCCTCTGGACAATTTTGCTGAGCACAATTTGCAGTCCGCCTTTGTTTTGTCGTCTTCATTCACTTTGAAATAGTTCCACACGGCTGACATGTCTCGCCTCGCCTTCTCCCCGCTCTGAGCTGCAGCCGGGGCCTGGGGGCGGGCACTCGGCGCCTGTGATTAACCCCTTTCACGCCGCTCAAACATAGACATTTCTCAGACCGTGGTATCGGTCCCCGGTATCGGGGGACTTTTAACGAGTACGAGTACTTTAGAAAATGTGGTATCGAGGCCGATACCAGATACCCGTTTCGGTATCGGTGCATCCCTAATCTTAATGTGTGCTCTGGTTTGTAAGTAATGCTAAGTTCAGATAAGCAAGCAGGGCCTTGGCCATTTAAGGCTTTATATGTTAAACGGAGGATTTTGAAATCTACCTTAAACTTAACCAGGAGACAGGTTAAGGATTTAAGAACTGGAGTTATGTGTTCATATTTTCTGGTTCTTGTAATAGCTTTGCAGCAGCATTTTGAATTAACTAGAAGATGTATAAAGGATAATTTGAACACCCAGTGAACACCGCATTGCATTAGTCAATCCTAGTAGAAAAAAATGTATGAATTAATTTCTCAGTATCCTGCACATTTAAAAAAACACCTTAATTTTACAACATTTTAAAGATGGAAAAAAACATGTTTAGGATATTTTTGTAATGTGTGCTTTAAACGACATGCTGTTGTCAAAGATAATGCCTAGATTGCGGGCTGATTCAGTAAAACTAATGGTGATTCCAACTGAGTTAAGTAATGACAAAATATTGTAGCAAACAGGATCATTCTCCCCAGTAATTAACATCTCTGTTTTATCTGTGTTCAAAGACAATTAGATCTTACATATCCTCTCCTTTAACTCACTAACACATTTAATTAAAGACAACATTAAAGAAACATCATTTGGTGTAAAAGAAAAGTATAACTGGGTGTTATCTGCATATAAGTGAAAATTATCGTTATATTTTCTAAGAATAGTTTGCAATTTAAGCATATAATATGAAAACACTAAAGGTTCTAGTACTTAGCACTGCAGGACACCATATTTAAACTCTGTGTATAATGATGTTAATCATACATCCACTGATGCACAGACTTTCACACATTATAATATGTTGTTTCCTGGAGTCATAGGTTGATCAAGCCTTGGTCTGTGTCCAGGTGCATTTTGTGGTCCCCACATATCACCCCATTTCAGCCAGACCCATCTTGATGCCCTCTCTGCAGCCTCCATGCTGTTGTTGATGGCTCTTCTCCTACTTGCACCAGCAATGCCCAGTGTTCTGTGTTCTGATATACCTTGTCTTGCACCCTTTCCTACGGCAGGCCTCCAGTAGTTCCTGGTACTTTTCCCTCTTCCTCTCCTGTGCCTCATTCATCCTCTTCTCCCAAGGCACAGTTAGCTCAACTAGGTTGATGGCAGGTCTCAGAGTGGACTTGGTGATATGTGCTGGAATTTTCAACTGTCTATCTAGGTCAACTGTCATCACCTACTCTTATGCTGTATAGAGCAAGCCAAAAAAGATGTTCTTTTTTCTTTCAATGGGCTGCGCACCCTCCTTGACAAATGCAATCATGCTCACGGTAGCACTGACATTCCTAGTCTCACTGATCCCCTTGCTGGTCACATCTCCAGCGATAAGACCCCTCTCATAGTGCCCTGGAACAGATGCTCAGGATGTGCTTGGGGGTACCCATTTTAAGACACTTGGCACATGCCGGAGTTTTTACATTGCCCCGTGTAAATAGGATGGATGGGCCAAGGAGGAAATCATATACCCCGTGAATCATGAACTTAATCCTCTGTGGATCCCATTTCCAGATGTCCTGCCAGGTGACCATCCGCTCCATTACCTGCTCCAACTTCATCCAGGCACCCTGTTTCTGCATTGCTACAACTCTACTTGTTCGTTCTTTTGTTCCTTCTCGCTGGTGGTGTTGTATCAGCTTAGTGGTAAGCTTGCAAGTCCTGCCCTACCCTCTGCCACACTCAAGATAAGAGCCTTGAGCTTCAGCCTAGCTTCTGCCTGCTGGACTGCTTTTAGCCGGGAGAATTCCATGCTTGTAAACCCAAGCATTGAACTTTCCCGGGAGCCCCAACTTATCCACAATTGTTAGCCATCCCACAGGTTAGCAGTGGTAGTTTTGATGGAGTCACTTTACTTCAGGCTGCAGCTGAAGACCTTCCTGAGACTCTTCATTGGTTTTTCGGTGACAGACGGGATCAGGTCTTCTCCCAACCTGAAGCGAGTTTTGCCAATCACTTTCCCTTTCCTCAACACTATAGACCGGGATTTCAGAGTTTTAAAACTCATGCACGTACATGACATGAGTCTCTCTAACCCCTGAAGGATCCATCTCACTCTGGGCACTGTTGTTGTGACTGTGAGATCATACATGTAGGCCCTTTTGCTAGCGCGAAAACGGTCACAGAGACAATACACCCAGTAATAATCCCTGTCTCCAGCTGGTGCCAGTCAGAAGTCAACAGGCCAGCACAGACTCTCGAGCTGAACTTGCTGTAATAGTCCAGAATTAGATCTTTCACTATCAGTGGTACATGGTACCTCTCCAGTGCCACCTCAACCAGGTTGTGGGGTATTGAGCTTTTTGTGTTGGTCAAATCTAACCAAAGTACCATTACATCCCTTTGGCCTTCTCTTGCAACCCTGGTAAGTTGAGTCAATGCGCCTAAGTGTTCCAGGCACCCAGGAACCCCTACCTCTTAGCCACAATGCTGAAGAAGATCTTATGGTACACGCTTAATAAAGTGATGACCCAAAACTGTTCGAAGTTCTTTGAGTTCATAGGTATGGATACCCCTTCAGCAGATCTTCATGACTAGATAATTAAAAAAACACTTTAAGGGACCTCTAGAGACAAAGAAACAGCTTGTACTTGTAGACTCTGTAGGTCACACCACTCGGGCTAGGTGCTGAGCTAGATCTTGCCCTCCTAAACACTTCATCTACTTTGCTCAGACACGGCTCCTTCAGACTGAATTCTGATGTTGGCTGTGGTGGAGTTACTGTATTAGCCCAATGGTTGGTTCCTCCTTTTGTCACTGCAGGTGCGCTTAATGTACTCATTAATCACGCCTCTTGAGCAGGTCAATCTACCCAACTTCTTCTTCCCAAGGAACTTCTTGGTCAACTTAAAGGGGTTGGCAAAGAATGCCGCTCTCCTCCTTGCCCTCCCTCTACACCTCCTTCTGTGGCGCTCCACTCTCCACAGGGTCAGAAGTGCCTTCCTAATGATTACTTGATGCTCTGCAAAACCAGCCATCTCTACATCTTTTACCACCTTGTACTGCCTCTTGAATGACTTTAGCTCCTCTCTTAGAAGCTGAATTCTAACTGTTCGGTGGTTCAGGGAATAGGTTGCTGGTGCCAGTTTGGCAGGCTTTGTGCCAAATCTCTCAGTTACGATTGCTCATTATGATGGTAGCCATAGTCTTCAGCCAGTGGTCTACATCCCTCTTAGTGATCCGTTCCATAATCCGGTCTACATTCTCCTCAAATTGCCTCCACACCACTTTCTAGGAGGATTAGGACTGTTTACTCCTGGGCTTAGCTATAGTGGGGCAGTGGCATCTGGTGTGGGCTTGACTGGTAGGACACAGTTCTCTGGTATTGATAGCACTTAATGACTCTGTGAACTGCTGCCAGACTTTGTTGTAAGTAGCATTCTGGCAATAGGTTTAGGTGACATATGGAGGCTTTTGGGCACTATGGTGTGTCTCCTGTGTATCTGTGTATTTCTGTGCATAGTGGAATCAGTTTGATAAATAAGAACAACACCAGGCAGGGACAGTGAGCCTAATGCCATTTTCCCGTCTGTGTAGTAAAATAGAATGGTCAATGATATCAAATGCTACACTTAAATCTAAGAACATCATTATAATGGAATTTCCTTCATCAGGGGATATGAGAATGTCATTTACAATATGCGTTAGTGCCATTTCTGTACTATGACCGGTGTGGAAACCAGACTGGAATTTCTCAAATAAATTGAGATGTGTAAGGTGAGAGTGATGCTGATTGGCAACTAATTTTTTAAGTATTTTAGAGAGAAAGGGTAAATTTGAAATGAGTCTATAATTATTAAGTGTATGTGGGTATAGCACTAGCTTTTTTAAGTAATGGTCTGATAACTGAGACTTTTTGTGCATCGGGAACTCCGCCATTCAGTAATGAGCTATTGATAATGCTAATGCCAGAACATCCATTGAGCTTTTTACTAGTTTTGTTGGCACTGGGTGTAAAGAACAAGTAGAAGGCTTCATTTTAGAAATAAAGCTAAGACTTCCTGTTCTGTTACAAGATTAAAATTTCTAAAGTGGTGCGAGACAGGGTTTGCCAAAGCTAGCATTAGGTTTACAATGTGATGCTGGGATCTGATATTTTCAATTTTCTCATTAAAGAAGTTCATAAAGTCTGTACTGCTAATGTCTGTAGGTATTTTGCACTGTAGTTCTTAATTCCCGTTTGTTAAATTAGACACTGTTCTGAACAGTATACAAGGATTACTATTGTTATAATCTATTTTAGAATTGTAGTCTGAGCGGGCTGTAAGATTAGATTTTTTATGTTATTTAACACTCTGTCCATGTAATTTGAAATACCTGCAGCTTTCTTACTCTCAGTCTACGCTCCTGTTTTCGACACTCTAATTTAACAGCTTGAGAGTTCTAATTAAACCAAGGTGAGTTTTTAAGTGCTTTGATTACTTTTATTTTAAGAGGAGCTACTATATCCAGAGCTTCTCTCAAAGTCATATTATAATTTAATGTGAGATGATCTAAATTATTTTCCACAATTTTCGCTTGATTTACTCAAAATATCTACAAATTTTGAAGCAGAGTTATAATCTAGATGTTGCACTGTTGTTGTTTAAATCTGTGAATGTATCGGTATAGGCAGAACCAAATCAAATAATTAAGAAGTGATAAGAAATAATTTAATTTAATGGAGTAAAATTTAAATTTTGAATTTCAACTCTTTAAGTTATAATTAGATCTAATATGTCATTATCAGTGCTTTTATGCAAACAAAAAGATGGCAGTACGCATACATTGCATTTGGATCAAGTCTGAGGTACTGTGGTGGTATATGGAGGCCGAGAGTCCTAGCGCTACATGTTTGGTTTATTTGTGAAAAAACATAATGTTTAAAATTTGAAAGCCGACAAATCGTCAAATATAATAATAATAATTATTTACATTTATATAGCACTTTGCTCGCTATTCAAAGTGCTTTGCAAACTACACACAGGGAGGACTCAGGACATAATCTCCTTACTGCGAGCCAGCAGCACTACCATTGTGCCGTCAGCACAGTATTGTACTTGACAGTTTAAAATTACAAACACAGAATTTCTGAAATCGAAGAAAATCAACCGCAAGTTAATGACGACCTCTACATTCTACAAAAAAAGTTATGTAGTGCCACAAAGCAATTAATGCTTAGTTTTGTTTAATTTTAAGGGAAATTCCAAACTTTTTGCATGTTGTCATCAAATGCAGTCTTCCTAATTTATTCTTTGCTTTGAATGTCAATGGCTGATCATCGTCCTCGTAACAGTCATGAATTAACATATTTCACAGGACTGACACGTGAGAGTGGAGTGCCAACCAATCGTATGAAAAGAAGTGCGGAGACAGTAATTGCCAGAAATGAGGCTCTCATTGGAGTAACAATTAGATTTATTTGTGAAAACCCACGTTCGCACCCACTTGATGAAACCGGAATACAACTAAGACCCAATACACAATTAATCATAGATTTAATATGTAGTCAATGCCACGACCAGTTGTCATGTACTACCATCACAAAAAATGCCCTGGTGGTTGTTTATACAATACAATACAATTTATTTTTGTATCGCCCAAAATCACACAAGAAGTGCCGCAACGGGTATTAACAGGCCCTGCCCCTTGACACCCCCCAGCTTTGACTCTCTAAGAAGACAAGGAAAAGCTCCCAAAAAAACCCTTGTAGGGAAAAAGTGGAAGAAACCTTAGGAAAGGCAGTTCAAAAAGAGACCCCTTTCCAGGTAGGTTGGGCGTGCAGTGGGTGTCAAAAAGAAGGGGGTCAATACAATACAATACACAGAACAGAAAAAATCCTCAATACAGTATAAAAATAAAAATTTTACAAGTACAGACCAGAATTTAACAGTAGATGATATCACATAATATGATTTGGATTTGTTTAGAGTCCTGGAGACCTCAACCATCAAGCTGCCTCCCCCATTTGGCCATTCCACAGCTGAAACATTGCATAGACCAGCAAAACCGATGAGGACCCCTCTACCCCACGATTCCTGCGATCCTTCATCAGAGATGACTTTACTTTAGGCAGGCAAAACAACTTGGCAGGTGGGCCGTGGCACCAAGTGCCACGTTTGAGTACCAAGAAGACAAAAACAGAATTGGTGAAGGTTAGTAACAAATTCTAATTATAATGTTACTTATGTTGTAGTGCTAATGACTAACAACAGAGATACAGTCTGTACAGTTAATCAGCAGCTCTAGTCAGGATATGCTAAACTGAAGTAGTGAGTCTTCAGCTGGGATTTAAAAGCTGAGAACGATGGATCGTTAACAATCTGACAAAATTCTACTGAGTTTAACAAGTAAGTAAAACATTTGCTAAAAGTGTCAGTTTCCACATCAATGTGTACATTAAAATCCTATACAAAATCCTTGCAACAGAACCACAGGAGAACGAAACAGAGAGCTGAAGAAATGACAGAGTTGTGGAGCACTGTATAAGGTTTATTGTTGTGGGGTGGGAAGTACTTATAAGGTTTACTGTTATGTGTACTCAGCACAATGAAATCTGGACTTGCATGTCTCCTCTGCACAGCTGATAAAAATACAAAAGAAAGAAAGAAAGAAAGAAAGAAAGAAAGAAAGAAAGAAAGAAAGAAAGAAAAACTTAGCGTGGAACACATCTACAATCATAAAAAATATACATTATGTACTGTATTTGCAAGTATTATATATTTATACACACTGTTTGTTATTTTACAATATTTTAATTCTTATGATTGTTCAGCAGTCTTACAGCTTGTGAGTTTAAATTGTCACTGGTGTGAGTGCCCATGGTTTGCTGATGGTTTGTATCATAAAGAAGAAGGCAGGAATGGGAAAAGCAGCATCACAGGATGGCTAACAATCCTGTTTGCCTTTCTTAGTCAGTGAGTGTAGCGTACACCCAAGGCAGCTAGGTACCAGTCATATTCTGTGCCGCCTCCATCACTATCTGAAGGGCTCAACAAACTTGTGCCAAGCAGGTGCCATAACAAGATGTGATTGGTCAGTGAGGTTGAACTCCACTGTGCACGTATGATGATAGATTTACAGTATATGAATGGTATTACAGTGGTGTGAAAAACTGTTTGCCCCCTTCCTGATTTCTTATTCTTTTGCATGTTTGTCACACAAAATGTTTCTGATCATCAAACACATTTAACCATTAGTCAAATATAACACAAGTAAACACAAAATGCAGTTTTTAAATGGTGGTTTTTATTATTTAGGGAGAAAAAAAAAAATCCAAACCTACATGGCCCTGTGTGAAAAAGTAATTGCCCCCTTGTTAAAAAATAACCTAACTGTGGTGTATCACACCCGAGTTCAATTTCCGTAGCCACCCCCAGGCCTGATTACTGCCACACCTGTTTCAATCAAGAAATCACTTAAATAGGAGCTGCCTGACACAGAGAAGTAGACCAAAAGCACCTCAAAAGCTAGACATCATGCCAAGATCCAAAGAAATTCAGGAACAAATGAGAACAGAAGTAATTGAGATCTATCAGTCTGGTAAAGGTTATAAAGCCATTTCTAAAGCTTTGGGACTCCAGCGAACCACAGTGAGAGCCATTATCCACAAATGGCAAAAACTTGGAACAGTGGTGAACCTTCCCAGGAGTGGCCGGCCGACCAAAATTACCCCAAGAGCGCAGAGACGACTCATCCGAGAGGTCACAAAAAGACCCCAGGACAACGTCTAAAGAACTGCAGGCCTCACTTGCCTCAATTAAGGTCAGTGTTCACGACTCCACCATAAGAAAGAGACTGGGCAAAAACGGCCTGCATGGCAGATTTCCAAGACGCAAACCACTGTTAAGCAAAAAGAACATTAGGGCTCGTCTCAATTTTGCTAAGAAACATCTCAATGATTGCGAAGACTTTTGGGAAAATACCTTGTGGACTGATGAGTCAAAAGTTGAACTTTTTGGAAGGCAAATGTCCCGTTACATCTGGCGTAAAAGGAACACAGCATTTCAGAAAAAGAAACATCATACCAACAGTAAAATATGGTGGTGGTAGTGTGATGGTCTGGGGTTGTTTTGCTGCTTCAGGACCTGGAAGGCTTGCTGTGATAGATGGAACCATGAATTCTACTGTCTACCAAAAAATCCTGAAGGAGAATGTCCGGCCATCTGTTCGTCAACTCAAGCTGAAGCGATCTTGGGTGCTGCAACAGGACAATGGCCCAAAACACACCAGCAAATCCACCTCTGAATGGCTGAAGAAAAACAAAATGAAGACTTTGGAGTGGCCTAGTCAAAGTCCTGACCTGAATCCAATTGAGATGCTATGGCATGACCTTAAAAAGGCGGTTCATGCTAGAAAACCCTCAAATAAAGCTGAATTACAAAAATTTTGCAAAGATGAGTGGGCCAAAATTCCTCCAGAGCGCTGTAAAAGACTCATTGCAAGTTATCGCAAACGCTTGATTGCAGTTATTGCTGCTAAGGGTGGCCCAACCAGTTATTAGGTTCAGGGGGCAATTACTTTTTCACACAGGGCCATGTAGGTTTGGATTTTTTTTTCTCCCTAAATAATAAAAACCACCATTTACAAACTGCATTTTGTGTTTACTTGTGTTATATTTGACTAATGGTTAAATGTGTTTGATGATCAGAAACATTTTGTGTGACAAACATGCAAAAGAATAAGAAATCAGGAAGGGGGCAAATAGTTTTTCACACCACTGTACATAGCAGACAAATATTTATATGTTCAGTCTGTTCATTTTAATTGATTCCTTATCTTTTCAAAGGCCCTGACATATGAAATACAACACATTTATGCAACCATAAGCATAGCTTAGTTTACATATTTTAGTGAGTATTTGCATATTTTTCCCCTGTCCTATCTGATTAGTTTATAGTTAGATTATCCCATTGTAGGCGCCACCTGAGGTTACAGGTTTTGTAGGGCTGGGTGCCTTTTGGCATTTGGTAAACTGTACCCATTTGCCTAGCCATCCATTTACAAATCCACTGAACCAATTTCAGTCTTGGCAGTACAGGTCACAAGACACAGAAGAGGTACTATGGATGGGGCACTATTCTTACTAGACCCAGAATAAATGTGAATTTCCCATTGGGATTAATAAAGTATCTATCTATCTATCTATCTATCTATCTATCTATCTATCTATCTATCTATCTATCTATCTATCTATCTATCTATCTATCTATCTATCTATCTATCTATCTATCTATCTATCTATCTATCTATCTATCTATCTATCTCTAAATGTAGTTAAAACGTTATGGTTATTTAAATTTACTGTTGGATAAGAGTGCTGTTTGTTAAAACACCAGAGGTGCCAACAGTGTAACAGATACATATGAGTGTTTTGGGTGAGGAGCTCCATCCTCTGCTCGCTACGAAGGTAAAGAGTTCTAATTCCAAGATGTGTTTAAGGTTTGTTTGAGGTTGTAAAGCGGAATTGACAACCACTATCATTATTATTCTAATTTGTAACATTACTAACTTGTGTCAGAATCTGATCTTCCCCAAGACCATGCCCTGGATAAGTGGGTTAGGAAAATGAATGGATGGATCATATTTTCCATGAACCAACCTGCATCATTAATATGAAGCATTCACTATCTGATTACCAACATTTTTCTTACAGTATTCGTAGGGTGACCAAATTTCCATAGTCTCAATCCGGAATACAATTCATGAACCAAATGATCAAATATGGGTCTTTGTGTGTGTTGTTACACTGAATTGAACTGGGGGTTGGGGAGTTTTGTGCACGTTGATAGAGCTCAGAGAAGCTATTTGTGCGGCACAATATACCTTTACTAAATGATCAGCTTATTTAAAACTGAGTTAATAAATGGGACACATTGCATGAAAACTAGACAGTCCCAGAAAAAATTGGGACTGTATTTGTGTTGCTCTCTTTTTCATTTCATCTACAGGTATCCTGCTATACAGTATCTACAGTAGCGGGTACCGTTGGGGTTGTTATTTTGAAATTCAACCAATGTACAGCATGTCCCTTTTGCCTGAGAAAATAACATAAATAATCTTGCTAATCTAGAGATACAACAGGCTAATACAGTGTAACATTTTAAGAAACTCCTAAAATCCCACTTTTTTATTTTGCTTTTTTGTCACTCCACATTAGTTCTACTATTAATAATCTAGATATCATTCTCTTCAGTGAATCTGCAATCAATATTAATCTTTACTTTTCTGTGTTTTTTTTTAATGTTGTTCTGTGGTGGCATCACCTGATCAAAGTCCTGTGCAGTTGCCTGCGATGTCTGATTAAAATTGGATACCCCATCTTGTCACAAGACCCACTGAGTTGAATCCTCTTAGATAAAGTCTAAAAAAAAAAAAAGAAAAAACAATAAAGAATGACATATGTACATTTATGTTAGGCAGATTGCCCATTTCGGCCTGGGTGGTCTTTTGGCCTGGAACAGCTACAGATTTTTTTTTTCCCCAGATTAACTGGATTTTTTTTTTCTGTCCGTCCTGGTCATCTGACCTTATCATCAGACTGTCATTTAGAAACTTAAAAACAATTATATAACAACAACAACAACAACATTTATTTCTATAGCACATTTTCATACAAATGATGTAGCTCAAAGCGCTTTACACGATGAAGAAAGAGAAAAAAAGACAAAATAAATAAGAAACACTAATTAACATAGAATAAAAGTAAGGTCCGATGGCCAGGGAGGACAGAAAAAACAAAACAAAAAAAAAAAACTCCAGACGGCTGGAGAAAAAAATAAAATCTGCAGAGGTTCTGATAGATAGATAGATAGATAGATAGATAGATAGATAGATAGATAGATAGATAGATAGATAGATAGATAGATAGATAGATACTTTATTAATCCCAGGGGGAAATTCACATACTCCAGCAGCAAAAAATATTAAATTAAAGAGTAATAAAAAATGCAGGTAAAAAACAGACAATAACTTGAATAATGTTCAACGTTTACCCCCCTCTGGTGGAATTGAAGAGTCGCATAGTTTGGGGGAGGAATGATCTTCTCAGTCTGTCAGTGGAGCAGGACAGTGACAGCAGTCTGTCGCTGAAACTGCTTCTCTGTCTGGAGATGACACTGTTTAATGGATGTAGTGGATTCTCCATAATTGATAGGAGCCTGCTGAGTGCCCGTTGCTCTGCTACGGATGTCAAACCGTCCAGCTCTATGCCAACAATAGAGCCTGCCTTCCTCACCAGTTTTGAGGCCACGAGACCACCCAGCCCCCTCTAGGCATTCTACCTAACATAAATGACCTCAATCAGTCTTCATGGTATTCAGGGTTTACATGGAAGAATTTGATGATGACGGTCATGTGGACTTGCTAGCCTTTAATCCATCAATGCAGGGACATCATGGTGCTTTGATTAGGTGGTGGTGGTGCAGATCGCCACCACAGAAAAACAGAAAAAGAACAGAAGAGAAAGTAGGAGTTAGTATTGATTTTGAACCGACCAAGAATAATCATGATAATTAATTGAATATACAGAGCATCAGGATTAAACTAAAATGAAGCTATGAGAAAGCCATGTTAAAGTAATGTGTTTTCAGCAGTGTTTTAAAATGCTCCACTGTATTAGCCTGGCAAATTCCTATCGGTCATCTATTCCAGATTTTAGGTGCATAACAGCAGAAGGCTGCCTCACCACTTCTTTTAAGTTTAGCTCTTGGAATTATAAGCAGACACTCATTTGAAGATCTAAGGTTACGATTTGGAGTTTAAGGTGACAGGCATTCCGAAATATAGGATGGAGTGAGATTATTTAAGGCTTTGTAAACTATACGCAGTATTTTAAAGTAAATTCTAAATGACACAGGTAACCAATGAAGTGAAGTCAAAACTGGAGAAATGTGCTCGGATTTTCTTTTTCTAGTTAAGATTCTAGCAGCTGCATTCTGCACTGGTTGCAATCGATTGATGTCTTTCATGGGTAGTTCTGAGAGGAGTGCGTTACAGTAATCTAATCGACTGAAAACAAAAGCTTATTAGTGAATAATAATTAGTGAAATAATTATACAATAACTATAATGATACAATAACTAATATACAATGTATAAGGACGTAATTTTCTTTTTTATATATCTTTCTTGGGTAAGCGTGCCTTATTTATTCAAATTTTGTATAATATTCATACATTATTAATCTAATCTATTTTTTTTTTTTTTTTTTTTGCATGTAACCTATACTTTTTTGATGTTGTAAAGCACTTTAAGCTACATGTTTTGTATGAAAATGTGCTATAGGATTAAAAGTTGTTGTTGACATGCATCGTCACGAAACTCAAAACAGATAATCAAACATTGCTTCTTCTTCGTCTTGAGCACGATGATACTTACTTGATTGGCAGGAAGATGACTAAATGGATTACAAAGAGATGACTGGAGTACCCTTTTAGGACTTCTAATTCAGAATTGTTTCATCCTGTAGTGCCTCTGAAGTCTGCGAAAGACTCCAGTCGCATAGCGCTACTATTACTTAAAAGAGTACTGCCACTGTTATCGCTTGATTATTGAGTGGGCCACCAACTGTTCTCATTCAGCCCCAACGAAGGATGACTATAGCGCAGCAAAGCAGAACGAGATCCCCTCACGCGCAGCACTACGCAGGGCGGGGCCCGCCGTCAAAGAATTGAGAATTGAGCTCGCCGACCACGCCCTTGAGTAGTGACGTCACCACGCACGCGCAGCTCTGTGACGTCCGCCAATCAAATACGCAGGCCGCATTCCCAAGGAAGCCGCAGAACACACTGCAGCTTTGAGAGTCAGCAGGTGAAAGTTGCTATTGTTAGCACGACATGGAGGTGTTGTGAGGTTGCCTGGCAGGCGGGCTGCCAAGCGATGATATATCTCGTGCTCGTGTCGGCGCTGGCGGGGGCGCTTGTGACTGTATTTCTGGAATTGATACTCTTGTACCGGCGGAACCCCGAACCCGTCGGTAGGACCGTGCAATATGTGAAAGCGGTGCCCGAGCCGGCGCTCAAGGATTACCTCAGCGGAAAGCACTGTGACTCCGGGCAGTCGCCAGCTCTGCAAGATGGCACGGCGTCGCCAGCCAGGCAGCAACCGCAGGATCCCGGCAGTGAGCTGCCACTGGGCTCATTCAAGGCGGAGACATGCAATTTCCTCAACGCAATTTTTCTGTTTCTTTTCCGAGAGCTGCGGGATACCCCACTGGTGCGACACTGGGTGACCAAGAAGATCAAAGTGGAGTTCGAGGAGCTGCTTCAGACTAAGACGGCGGGACGACTTCTTGAAGGACTTAGCCTACGAGATATCTCTCTGGGCAACTCGCTGCCCGTGTTCAAGAGTGTCAAGCTCCTGGGGCCGACGACTTGCGACGAGGACGGGATGCCCGACGAACTCAACTTTGAGGTGGACTTGGAATACAAAGGGGGCTTCCACCTGGCCATCGACGTGGATCTAGTGTTTGGCAAATCCGCCTACCTATTTGTCAAGATGACTCGGGTGGCTGGACGCTTGAGGTTGCAGTTCACGCGGCAGCCCTTCACCCACTGGTCGTTCAGCTTTCTTGAGGACCCGCTGATCGATTTCGAGGTAAAGTCTCAGTTTGAAGGGAGGCCATTACCCCAGCTTACATCCATCATCGTTAACCAACTCAAGAGAGTGATCAAGAGGAAGCATACTTTGCCAAATTATAAAATCAGGTAAGAGTCCCGTTGAATGTCGTCAGAAGGCAAAGGGGTTCTCATGTGCCGGCCGGGTGTCTTGCTGAAACTTGTTGCCTTACCTCTACTGTGATTTATACCGTGTAGCCCGGTCAACCTTTAGAAGATCGGAGGGTTGTGTTGAAGTGCACAGTGAGGGGCGTTGGTTTCAATGATGAATGATTGCTAAAAGCACTGCTTGTGACTGTTGGATGTCACCTGTCTCACCTGGCCTGCCATCCCGCCCCCATTTTAAAGAGTAGTTAAACTGGTTATAGGTATGCATCCTCTGTTGGCTCAACATGTAAAGCGCAGCAAATGAAATATAAAAACATTTCTCTCAAAGCAGCAGCCTGGTCCTTAACCTGACTGATTGACCTTCCAGCTTTTTTGGATAGTGTACTCATAAATTCGGTTATGGTTTCTCAGAAGTAAATCTTTATATGTATACCATGATCTCCCATTGATATTTCTCTAAATGTACTTTTCCTGGTCAGGGTCACAATGGCGGTAGGCTGAGCTGTGGCAGACATCAATTTGTCATTTAGCTCTTCCTGAGGAATTCCCAGGGCAGCTGTAAGATATAATCCTTCCAGTGTGTGCTGGCGCAACCATCCGGTGTCTTCCCGGTAGACTGTGTCCAACATTAATAATTGTGCAATCTTTCAGTTTTTCCTTTATGGTATTAAGGTATTGAAGAAAAATCTTTTTAAGGTTGTTTTCTGCCTTCAAGATATTACATTTGCCACTAAGGGGAGGAATAAGAGGAATTTAGAAGATATTTGTTCAGTTATTTTGCTTGTGTAGCCAGGGCTGCAGTGGTTCAAGTCTGTTTATTTATTTGTTTTATTTTTTTCCTGCAAGTTTGATAACCATTTGAGCCTCTTATTTCCTATTCCATAGTTTAAATAGATCCTAAAAAGATGAATATTGGGTTACTCTCACAGAGTGCGGATTTGTGTTGCTTTTGAAATCATAGTGCTGTATTGACTTTGCTTAGCTTATTTCTGGTCATGTATTTACAAAAACACTGGTCACTTGTGACAAGTGGACATTGGTGTGAGTGAAGGACTCAAATGAATAGATTGTTTTTCATACTGGGATCCGCTCATCAGCAATTAACTGCTTTATAGGAACCTTTCAGAAGGAAATTGTCTGGCTGGAAATGGAATATGGATCAACAAAGAGACAAATTAATTTTTTATGTAGCACACATCCCATAGACAAGGTCATATTGCAGTAGCCTAAACGTTCACAAATGTGACGCAACACTCTCCAACCTACTTAATTGAACTCTGGCTCTATGGGTGCTGCAGCTTATACTGGCAGCATTGGCCATACAGCAGGAAATATGCACATGCAGTGAGACAGATGGGAAATATGGGCTTCCCTGTGGAAATTTGTCATATGCATGAAGAGTTGTGCCAAGAACAGGCCATTCAGCCCAACAAACACATGCATCCTATTCACTTAGAATGTCTAAAATAATATCAAGTAGACATCTGAAGGACCCTACATTCCTACTGTCCACCACATTAGGACTGAACTTTATACCTTCCCATATTTGACACGTCCCTAGGAATTTCCGAGACTGGTTTCCTAGCAAACAGCCAGCTCAGTGCTTGGTGCCTGTGGCGAAAGCAAAATGACATCGTAGTGAAACGTAAACAAAAATTCAGTTGTTAGGAGGCAAAAAATACAGAAACCGACCTCGGATTCAGATACTGTGTGTTTCAAAACCCAATAGCAAATATGTAACTGTTCTACATACTCATTGGAATGAGCACAAAAATGTTAAAATATCAGAGATCATAATAAAACCAGTAGGACAAATTTTTATTGTATAAACCGGAACACTAATCAAAAGTGCAAAATACAAATAACCAAAAATCAAAAACTCATTTGAATACAACAGTAGATTATGAAGCATCTCTCCCAAGATGTCACAAGCAAAAGTTTTGAGGATGCGCTCCCGGTAACTGATTATCAAAATGGTGCCGCCAACAAAAAAACAAAATGGTGACATGGTAGACTTTGTGCGAAGAAAAACATTTGTGTGAACTCTGCCCTTAAGTTTTTAACCGTGTATTTGTTGAAGAATTTATTTTAAAGTAAAAGTCATGATCCACTGGACTAATTCCCTTCATAATTTTAAACACTTCAGTCAGGTCTCCTCTTAATCTCCTTTTATTTAGACTGAAAAGGTTCAACTCCTTTAATCTTTCCACATAGCTCTAATCTCTCAGTCTTAACCAACTTTGTCACTCTTCTCTGGACTTGCTGTACTGCTGCTGTGTCTTTTTTTTGGTAATTTTAAGATCAGATTTGCACACAGTCCTCCAGGGGTGCTTATGATATACATGGTGTATTTTAGCTCCCTTTAAAGAGGGCCAATGCTGTGTTTTTACACTGAAGTTTGGAGTTTATTTTGGGTACCTGTTGTCACTTCTCACGGAAATGGCCGACACATCAGTTTCACTGTCATATCTTCTTTACCGAAAGCCATTAACTGATTGGCAATGTGCTACATCCAGATTTCGTATTGTGTGGGTGTGCATATGTAAAACCTGTTCCTGTCAACAAAAAAAGCAATTTATAGTCCAGTTTTCCTTAAGTAATTGGAGCACTTTACTGCATTCATTGCAATAAGGTCACCTAGCAAGAGTGAAGATGTTTTTTTTTCTATCTGTAATTCGTGACATTCCATTAATGCGCATGTCATTTGTGATGCCAAGATGAGACTGACCAACGTCTTGTCTCGGTAGCCTGGGTCATTTATTTTGAGGCAGTGTAGCTGTAACAGATGTGATGGTGGTATATGTGGTGGCAGGCTTCTTGGTAAGGTAAATAATAATAATTCATTACATTTATATAGCGCTTCTAAATGGCTGAACCCTCAGTTTTTCATATGGTCGTAACCGCAATTGTGTCATGTGCCCTGTGATAGTAGGTAAGCACTCAGATGCGGATGCCTTGTACTAACACTCTGGACACAGAAAGAGGGCACTACAATCATGAGCCTGACCAGAGAGTGTTGAATGCAGGTTTTGGGGTCTCGAATCTTCAGGTGGGAGGCGCATATGTATAAAGTTGATTAGCATGCTCCATGTATGGTTGTTTCAAGGTAGCAACCAAGCAGGGTTTAAGATGTACGTACGTGAATACATTTACAAGATGATTGTGATGTTTTCTGCCCACTGCTATTGGGCAATTCAATGCTTCTACTCAGTGAGCTTGTTAAGTCTGTCTGTCTATCTATCTGTCTATCTATGATGTAGTGCCTATCCATCTATCTATCCATCCATCCATCCATCCACTGGATGTATCATTTGTCTTGAGTCTGTATCCTTGGTCTGTATCCTTGTTTCTTATGTTTCTGCTGCTGTATACATTTAGGTTTTCCTAAGGGTTTAATAAAGTTTATATGGGTTTCCTCCGGGTGCTCTGGTTTCCTCTCACAGTCCAAAGACATGCAGGTTAGGTGGATTGGCGATTCTAAATTGGCCCTAGTGTGTGCTTGGTGTGTTTGTGTGTGTCCTGCGGTGGGTTGGCACCCTGCCCAGGATTGGTTCCTGCCTTGTGCCCTGTGTTGGCTGGGATTGGCTCCAGCAGACCCCCGTGACCCTGTAGTTAGGATTCAGCGGGTTGGAAAATGGATGGATGGATAATCTAATATGTAAGGCTAAATCACGTAGAAATGTGTATATGCCAGATTTTATAAATTGGATACTTTTTTGGCATATGCATTTTCATATTCAATTTTATGCAAAGTTTTACAAATGAAACCCCTGTTGTGGTGTCCCTAGTGTGTTATATAACTTAAACATCACCATCCTTCACTCGTATTCCACACATGCAAGGCACTATATCTAACTTAATGAGTTTCTCATTTCCCATTGTGTATTCACATCTAGTGTTTTTACTTCCTACATGTAATACTTTATATTTTCTTACATTAAATTTCATCTTTCCATGCCTGTGTGCTGTCCTAGCCCCTCTGAAATGATTTAGCTGACTTTATAACATCTGCTCTTCCACCTAGTTTGGTGGTGGTAGCTCCCAGTGGTACAATTTGGAGAAAGCAAATCCACTAAAAAGATGCTGCAAAATGCTGAACTCTCACTTTATTTCAATAAATAAAATAAAAAAATATGCTCAGCCAGAAATGATGTTTGATGGGCATGTCGCATTTGAAGCGATGCAATACCCACTTAGGGTAGTTTGTAATTTCACGAAAAAAAAATTGAGATTATTTTTAGTTTATGGTTTGTTAATATCAATCAGCTATTCCTCCTAAAACTCCAATTGGAAATTCACGCAAACAAAATGGAAGTGGGAAAGAGGGACGTCACAAGTGCTAACTCTGAACATTGTAAAAGGACATGAATGCAGTATTAACAGTGGTGGTCCGTCCTGGGGGACAGACTCATGTACACACCCACCCTTTCACATATATGCAGAATAAAAATGCCGATATCTTCAACGGTTAAATGGGCATTTTCTGGGTTTACACAAGTTATCCAATTGCTACCTAAACCCCCCATAACCCCCCAAATCAACTTTTTTCTCCTTTCTCTAGACATTCTTTGGGATGAGACTAATTTCTTTTCATGTCATCTGATGTCCCCTCAAACCATGTCTCCTTTGGCTTCTCTCTTGGCTTCAGCCCCTCCACCTCCATCTTGATGCACCCTTTCACCCAATCTTCCACTGTATATATGCTCCACACGCCTGAGGTACCTCAGTTTATTTCACCTTTTTTGCTTCCTCATCAAGTCTTCCTCTTAACTTGACATTCATCCTCCTCTAACCCTGTGACACTCCGCAGATCCACCGGATGATTCTCCTCTGTATTCTTTCTATTGTTGCTTCTTGTTGCTCATTCACAGTAGAGTATTCCTCACACACCTTTCATGGTATCAGGTGGGACCCCAGCCACCTTGCATTGACACTGACACATTCACCATCCTTCACTCTGGGAAGTCCATCCGGGTGCAGACTTCCAGGTTCATGAACAGTTTCTACCTAACTGCGATAAGACTCATGAAAATCAATTTCACCTGCCACTCGCACTTCATTATTTGTGTTTGTGCTTGTTGCCTTTTCATGTTCACTATCTGCGTGGGCGTACACAAGTATTTCATTGTACTTGTACATATGACAGTAAATCTTTGAATAAACTATACCCTTCAAGGCGAGACATAGAGAGAGTTTTAGACGTCATAATGAGGCACAGCTTCCAGAATTTCTCTCCTGCACCTCTCACCCTCACTGTTACTGCTGTTTCCGCACCTCCGTCAGCGCTCAACATGCCAACTAAATATCACTATGTGAGGTCTTCCAATGATTCTTAGTCACCGACCTAACTTCTATAATCATTGACTTTAGTGGAACACTAAACGCCAGTCATATGGTCCAACATCCTCCAGTAATTCGGTAAGACTGGTCTCCGATTTCCCCCATCAAAAAAAAAAAGTTTGATTTTTGTCTTAAGTCACAGGAGTGGGCTATGAGACTTGACAATCAATGAACGCTAACCTTGAAGTCTAATGTACAAGGTGTGATCCAAAAGTTCCCGGAATGTATTTATTTAAAAGCATACACACCACATAACAATTAATGGTGAACAGTTCCTTCACAATAGTCACCCGCTGAGTTGATACACCAATCCCAGCGAGATTTCAACCTTTCGAAGCACCTCCGGAAGTCGTGTTTTGTCAGCGTGTTCAAGACGTCAGTTGTTGCTGCTTGGATCTCCTCCACCATCTCAAATCTGCGTCCCTTGAGCCTCATCTTCATCTTAGGAAATAAAAAAAAAAAAATCAGATGGCGCTAAATCAGGGGAGTACGGAGGGTGGGAAATGGCAGTAAACTTTGTAGAAGCCAAAAATTCGCACACAATCAGAGATGTGTGAGCTGGTGCATTGTCGTGATACAAAAGAAATGACTTGTCAGCCCACATCTGAGGACGTGTTCAGCAAATTCGATTTCACAGACGCATTAAAACATCCCTGTAGAATGCTTGTTGCAACATTTCATGGCTTTCTTTTGCTGTTTTTCCCAGTTTAAAACAGAATTTAACACACACTCTTTGCTCTTTCAAATCACTCATTTTCACGAACAACCCTTCACAGACACAACCGAAGTTTAAACGAGAACTGCGACTTGAAAAACAACTGCGCTGACGTTATAACGCGTGATAACAGCTCTCAAGGACAACTTGAACTGCTATCTAGCGGCGATTGATATAACCAAACCCTTCTGGCTGCAGAATAAATGCATTCTGGGAACTTTTGGATCGCACCTTGTATATAATGCAGATACGAGGAATAAAGGATGTAGGTGTGTTTTGGATTACGCAAACAGAAGAGAGCTTCGTCAATCTGTTTTCTCATTATTTTTATACTGTGACAGAATTGAAAAAGGAGTTAAAAAAGAAAAAGGCAGAGATTGTGTCTGAACTTGACATTCCTGGAAACAAGAGCGGTGTTGGGGGATGTCAAGTGGGGTGACTGCCGCAGACCCCACACCTAAGGGAGCCCCGCTTTTGAGGTCCGCGTGTCCCGTTCGAGTGGATTTGTCAAGTTATATTTTCCAGTGTGTATGTATGTATGTATGTATGTGTGTGTATATATATATATATATATATATATATATATAATAATTTTTAACCCTTTTAAAATCCCTCTTCAAGGACAAATTCCATACATGTATGTTTTTGAAAACATTCCATAGTCCACCTTCATCACCCAAAAAAGGGTCTCCAGTATAATCCCTTCCTAAAATAGGTATAGCCCATTAGTCGCTGGGTTGGTGTCTCCTATCTATAGAAAAAGACATTGCATCCAGATTAGACTACTAGGATGTCATTAACGACTTTTCCAATCAGAAGGCAAGAAAAGTGGATTTTCGTCTCTGAACCTGGAAACCGGTAAGAGATTTCATGATGATATCTTTACATTAATTTCACATAGATATGTCTGAATATTAATGCACAAAAACATAACTGGCTGACATGACATCAACGTGAGTTATGACTATGACATCCTGTATATCTAAACTCGGAGTATACTTGCAATTTTGGTACTTTTCTAGAAGAGGCCCTGCTAATTTCCACATGACACCGCATCGCATTTTGTGGTATTGTCATAAATTATGAAGTGCACTTTTTTAATAGATTATATTGTGATATTTTAATAAAGTGTTGATGTTATCTTGCAAAAATTTAGCTGAATACTGTAATGAGAAAATCCGGTGTATGTTAACATTATTTTTATTAAATTCGTGCGCAAATTTATATAGTCCACACATACTGGTAACAGCGTTTACCATAATCGGGCCCTATGTGGGTTTGGTCAGCCTTGGGCCCCGCACACCTCCAAAGCCACCTCTGCCTGGAAAGCCTTCATAGAGGAGCTGACATTGTCAGGCGGTACATTAATTGCCAGTCAGCATGCAGTGTGTTTGCAATATTTAGGAAATTTGAAACTCTGCTGAAAAACCGTCATGTAGTCTTGTAATTTGTCATTCCCTGTGATTACTAGTTGTGTAATCTGACACCCTGAAGGTACTGTACTGCAGTCATTTTGTTTGTTGTCACCTCTGACTAGAAGTGGTGTAACGTGATGATGGCTGAAATAGCATAACTTCCCAGTCCTTTTCCAAAACAACTCTGTTGCCAGTATGTAAATTTATACTCCTCCAGCAGCCTTCTGCACTTTTCCTGCACACATTTGCATTTGGCATCTGCAGGCTGCCCTTCACACCACTGCATCTTTTACGCAGCCATTTGTAACCAACCATGCATTCGATTAGGTTTTAATTAGGTGCACTTTGTTTTTGATGTACAGTATTTGAACAAATCTTTATCCTCGTATGTGATAGTGGTGTTGTCTATTCTTGCATTCTGCCTACTAGCTTGTACTGTTGTATTGTATTTCTGAGTTGGCCATGATAGTAGATTGGCCATCGGGCTCTATGAGGAGGATTACTTGTGTTCAGTTTTGTGTGTTGTATTTACCGTAAATACTTGTGTTTAAGTTCTCCCGCGTATAAGTTGGGGCTTGATTTTACTGTATAATTTCTGGTATTTTACAATGTCAGTCGTATTAGTCGAATGCAGAAAACTGCATTCGAGAGATTTTGATATGCTAACGCCCACCTGAGAAGAGTAACCACGGAGCACACAGCCTTTTTTTTTCCTATGTATTGTGCCTACGTGACCACATGGCAAGACCCAAACTTTTCCGAAGTGACGTTTGCACTGTTTTGTGTTTTTTGTATCTCACACCATCATACACCGTTATCATAACAGCATTCCTTATCTACGATGGAGTGTTCAATCAGATGTAAATATGAAGCTGGTTTTAAATTAAAAGTCATTGAAGTGGCGAAAGAAATTGAAAACTGCTGCAAGAAAATTTGATGTGTCTGAGAAACTGGTGCGAGATTGGAGGGGGCGTTAAGTGTCATATTTTTGAACGGGCATATAAGTCGGGATCTGATTTTATCATCGATTTTTTTGGGTGTCAAGACCCGACTTATACGCAAGTATATACGGTACCCCCTGTATATTTTCCCTTAAAGAATAAGTTTAGTATTTTTCTAGTTGGAGTTATTTTTCACAAAACATCAACGCATTTACCATGGGAAGTTGTGCCCTAAAGTTAAGCACTTTCTACAAAATTTAAAAACACTGCTCGCTTCGCTTGCCATAAACCCCCACCCAGTCGACCCCCGCCAGCCACTTCGCGTCTCTGCTGCTCGCGTTATGAAGAGGGGGGCTGAACACACCCCAAGGAGATGCGGTCGCTCCTCTGAAACCCCCTTTTAAACGGTGATACAATGGGAAACGAATACGTGTGGCGCACTTCTATCATATCACCTATGTCTGTATATTCAATCTCTTTTCGCTTTTACCTTGTCATCAATATCACATTGAATTTTGATTACGTGTTTGGAATTACACCGTGACAACGCAACGTATTGCCTATGAGTGAATATCGTTTTTCTCTCTACAAGAAATGTGTCTGACAATAGCATTCACACAAATGAGAAATGACTTCTCGTGGGATTTCACTTTCACCAAAGAACAAATCTTTTAATTCTCACAGATACGCCTCTTCACTGGGAAGCAACACTACTTTTTTTTTTTCCCTGATGGCAACATGAGTTTTACGATCTACAAGTCTCCGAACAATATATTCGATTTCTTTTCACCGTTTCCGTTATTTCACAGAGTAATAATTTCTTCGTAATAAATTAATAAGTAATAAATTGTTTGCGCTAATGCGATCTTTACTATCCTTTTTTTGAGACTTTCGAATTTTAGTACTTTCATTGTCTCTAACCTGCTCTGCATGTGTATTGCGCCAGCATTTTTGAATTCTTTATGACGTTCTACTTTGTCATCTACTCTTTGTCTTTTATTTCCGGCCCTGGGCGTGGTTAAATCTCTTGGCACAAGGTCTCGTCTCGCGGACATTAAAGTGTCTGTCTGAGAAAATCACGTCTCGTCTCCTTCCAACCTTCTAAGATTTTTTTTTTTTATAATAGATATTTTTCCGTGCTAGTGGTTTACAATGGAGAGTATGTGGCACAGAGGAAAAGCTTAAAAACGTACCAAATCCTCCCATTTTTCAAGTCAAGGCAGTTATCAAGAATTAATCTGTGCCTGCCATGTTTCCGACGTATGTTTGTGAAAACAGAAGGGATATGGAAATAATCATTTTATTACATATTCCTGGTTTCTTGAGGCGAGGATACATTTTCTATTTTCTTGTGTGATATCTAACATAAATACAAAACCAACCGTGGCAAAAAAGAGATTACCATGAGAGGAAACCACGTCCTGGGTTGAATGGTTGTTGAGCAGGTAGCCTAAATGCTGAGCTTCTTTTAAAATGGCTAAACCTCATAATATTGGTGTGTTTTTATTCAAAAATGACATGTATAAATTTCTTTACTGCATGTGTGTGTAATCGCAAGATGTTGGTCAATACTCAGCAGCCATCTTGGCTTGACGTATTAACATTTAAGGCTTTTGTTTTTTTAAGTCTCCCATGCCTTGTAAGGCTACACTATAAAACTGATAAAACTGGAAGGCTAGCTATTTTTTAAAAACTATGGAAACTTTAGAACACAATTTACAAGCGAAATGCATAAAAAAACGACTTGAAAAAAATACATTGCCTTCCAACTAAAACCCAAGGATTGGTGGTCTACACTAAACAGACTTGCGTCTAGGCCGCATGGTCGCCCAGCTCTTGCAGGTTAGTGTGCGTGATTTTTAATGCCTCATGGATTTGTTATGCCTCATTGAGTGAACATTTCTTCAGCGGTCATAAAAAAATCAAGTGTGTCTGTGATTGAAACGTGAATGATTTGTTAGTATTGCAGTGTGGCCCACAAAATTACTAGAGACTCTATATAAAAAAAAAAAAAAAAAAGATTAAAGAGAAAATGAAGTGGACTTCAGTGTTCTCCACTTACTGTCTATGTGACCATGACTGCCAGAGCTCGTATACAGAGACCTAGAAACAGATGTGCTGTAGCAATCCTGGAAAGATCTTTGGCGGGGGTGGTGTTTATTCTGAGCTCTTTATATCATAAGTTCACTGATCCGTGATGACTCTTTTGTGTGATCCTTGGTGAGTCCCGTTTAAAAACGTGGAATCATCTGTGCTATACTATACTGAACCTGGAAAGGCACTTGGGACGAGTGTGTTACACAATCCTGAGTGAGCATTTGTTCAAAGGTTAAAGGAAAGCAATTGAGAGGAAGTCTGAGAAATTACTTATTATATACTTATTATCACTATAGTATGTTTCTGAAGGTTTCAGATTGCTCATTAAGAAGATTAAAGGGAAAAAAAATTAAGAAAACAATTCAGTCTTCTCCCCACACTCTGTGGCTTTGTTCTCATTGCAGGTTGATTCTGATTTTTTTTTTTTCACTCCTATTTACAAGATCAGTGTGAACTGAAAAAAAAACAACACATGGAGTTTGAACTTTTCAAATTGGATATAGACTCTCAATCCAATACTGACATACGTGGCTTACAAGTGACCTGTGTTTGACCACTTTGAATTGGACATCTAATTTAGTGTCAGTGTTTTAGAACATTAGAACAACCTAGAGCTCGCCAATCCTGTCCACTTAATCCTTAAAAAATCAATTCTAGTTTTGAAGGTCCCCAAAGTCCTGCTGTCTTCCACACGACGTGTGTCTGTGGTTCTATGTTTAAAGAAAAACTTCCTAATATTTGTGTGAAATTTACCCTTAACAAGTTCCATTTTCGATGAACTCATTTTAAAGTCACCATCTCGTGCCACTGGACTAATTCCATTCATAATTTTAAACATTTCAGTCAGGTCTCTTAAACTTCTGCTGTAAAGGCTCAGCTCTTTTAATCTTTCCTCATAACTCATCCTCTGTAGCCCTGGACTCAGCCTTGTCGCTCTTCTCTGGACTTTTTCTTAGCACTGCTGTGTCCTTTTTGTAGCTTGGAGACCAAAACTGCACCCAGTACTCCAGATGAGGCCTCACCAATGCAATATAAATATTTATGCCACCCTTGTTATACCTCTGTGTTAAAAATCAAGGTGTATGAGAGAATGGAAAGAAAGTGAGGTGGGGATCATAATAAGAATTTGGGGTGACTGTGGGCAACCAGTACAGTCCAACTGACACAAATGGTGGGTCTCATGCATGTTTCTTTTTTTTTTTCTTTTCTGGGAGGGTCTTGTGGGCAGAGGTTGATATAAGTAATCGAATGTGTCTTGACATTCTGAGATTGTCAAAGTTAAGTTTTGCATCAAAACCCTCCATATCTTCTCTCCCATCAGCCCTCGTATCCACAGGTTTCCCCATACAGATACAGTATATATAAGTGCTCTCAAAGCTGCAGCTATAATCTTTCATTTTCTTCTTCTCTTCCTTGCCATTATTAGGGCCCTGTGGAATCTGTTTTATTTTTTCACAAATTCGGTTTTATTTTTTTTGGATTTTCGTTTTTCACTGTTTTTATTTTTCATTGATTTGGATTTTTTTTTAAAACAATAATGGAATGGCACTTTACATTCCTTTTAATGAAACAGCACACTAGCACAACTGAAGCTCATTTTATAGTTCCATTCATAAGGTAGGAGCTCAGATCCTCCATGATTCTGTATGCCGAGACTGTAGTAGGACAGTGAGTGCCCCCCACAATTGTAAGAGCTGTTACTAGTATGATGCATCCTTCTGAGATGAAGGTTAACTTCACTTTTAGGGTCTAGGATATTTTTTACAGCCTGAGCTGATGTGTTCTCGAACAGAAAGAACTTTTTGTAGAGGTGAATAAGTTCAGCGAGGTACCCCACTGATTCAAACCAGCTATTTCACGTGGAGTTTCCTGCCTTGGGGGTTCCTGGCAGGCTTCTTGAAGAAGGCAGACTTTACCCACATCACTAGTGATGCAGCCTCGCTGAAGTATTTATTGTGATGCCAGGTCTCTCCCACCAAACATGACATGACACAAGCAGGCTGAATGTACACTGTTAGGCATCACCCCTTTTAAAACTTCCTGGTATACTTTCAGACAGTATGATATACTGTTTGTAACCACTGCTAAAATGTCATTAAGTACTGGTCTTCAGTACCTTTTAATTGTAATTATGCAAATTATTTCTAATGATTCTTAAACCTTAAATGTTTACGGATTAAAAATGTTTCTACTGCATATCTTAAAATAATCTGCAAAATAATCTATAAAATGCTAAATCCCAGAATTAAACAGAAAAAAAGAAAGAAAAGCCCACTTTTAAGGGCTTTTTGTATCCGAGGAGAAGCCTGCTCTTCTGCCCAGGTTTATAGGTGCCAAGTTTATAACGAAAGAGTCAAATGTTGACTTTGCGTGCCTCGTCACCGCAAGGCACAACATTTATTAAATCTAAAAACATCGTTGTTCATTTTAAAAAGGGAACCCGTTAACAACCAGTGCTGTTCGCTAATAACATTTTTCTACAGGAATGACAGTTAATACCAGTTAAATATAGTTGCATGTACAATTAGAACTGCCTACATAAAACAATTACCATACAGCCAAATGTTTACTCATCTCTCACTACAAGTCAAGTCAAGTTGGTGAGCATGCACTGGTACTGAGTGTTGCCGCAGCCACTACACAACGAAACAACTCGGGATCCCGGCTTGCAACCCCCCAGGCAGACATGCTGTCCAGTCCCACCCTCTGGAAATGACCCTCTATCTGTCGCAGCGAGGTGTTACGTGGGCGACCCCTTGGCAGGGTCCAGCCACTCGGGTCCCCAACAATGAGGATCTTACGAGCTGGATCACCCTTGGGGAAACGCGCCACATGGCCGTAGTGCCGTAACTGACACTCCCTCACAATGAAGGTAATGTGCCTCATTCGGGACTCCATGAGTAACACAAAGTCAAACCAACGGTACCCAAGGATTTTCTGAAGAGACACAGTACCAAAGGAGTCCAGTCTTCATCTCAGGTCACTGGATAGCATCCATGTCTCACAACCATATAGCAAGACAGGAAGTACCAGGACTCTAAAGACGTGGACCTTTGTCATTTTACAGAGATATGGGAAGTGCCGCACACCCCTTTCCAGCGACCTCATGACCCCCCATGCTCTCCCAATCCATCTACTAACTTCATAGGAAGAGTCACCAAAGACACGAATGTCACTGCCAAGGTAAGTAAACCACTCAACAAGGTTGACACTCTCTCCGCAGACAGACACACTGCTGATGGCCGTGCCCAAGAGGTCATTAAAGGCCTGGATGTTGGTTTTTATCAGGACACTCGCAAGCCCAGACACTCAGACTCCTCCTCAGTCTCTCGAGAGCCCCGATCAGAGCCTCCATTGACTCCTAGAAGATCACAGCATCATCAGCAAAGTCAAGATCAGTGAATCTTTCTTCACCAACAGATGCCCCACAGCCGCTGGACCCCATGACCCTGCCCAACACCCAGTCCATACAAGTATTGAACAGAGTAGGAGCAGAACACACCCCTGATGAACCCCAGAATCAACTGGGAAAAACACAGAGGTCCTGCCTCCACTCTACACAGTACCAGTGTACAGGCCGGCCATGATATCCAGCAACCTCGAGGGGATCACTACGTAGAGAACTATGTGGTCTCAGCTATCTGTGGTTTCATCAACTACAACATAAATTTTATTGCCACGAATCTATCGAAGAACAGCGTCCATATGTTGTTCAAAGACTCGGAGCAATTGAGTTTGACGAAGACAGCTCTAATTTTCTGGCAGTGCGCCTCCCTATTTACAATGCTTAATAAAGAAAGGATGCATCTTAGTCATTTTTTTCGAGTGGTATTTCCGACTCCGCACACACGGACACGAAGTCTTCCATAAACTGGCGTCTTGCATCTGTTGATTTTGTTGTTAGTTACCTGAAAGGGGAATTCTTCTTGAGATGGGTTTTAGATTTGTTGTGGCCATTGCAAGTAACTTTTCGTGTCCAGTCTATGGTGTGCTGGCAAAAGTTGCAGAAAAGTTGTTGTCCAGATTCGTAAAAGTCGCTGGGATATTGTTATGCCCTCAATTTTGCAGTTCAGCTCGTGTTTCTTAGTTTTTTCGATGTAGTTAGGGTATCTGGTACTGCTCACTTTGACATGTCTGTCTTGTGCAGCTTGCTAATTCGCATGCCTTTAATGAGAACACATACAGGAAACACGCGCACAAACAGACAGAGGCACGATTGGATTTCTACGAAGAATTGTGTTCGCTTCAAAAACAACAAACTAGAAAATCGTATCTGAATGATAGAACTACAGATTATTCAATTGTTTAATTTATTGGGAAGTTTTGTAACAGTCACCCCTTCAGTCTCTAAATTCTGCACATTTACATTTTTAAATCGAAAATCCGTTTTTATACGTTATTTCTGAGATTCCGTCCATGTTTTGCACATCGCGGAAATCATAGGGCCCTACGTTATGAGCTGAAGAATATAAAGATGTCTTGCACTGAAAATGATCTGAAGTAGCACAGTAGGCAGAATGCTGTTGGTGTTCCTGGTGGTCTATTAGGTCACCTCTGGCTGACACATTTATTTTTGTTAATCTTGCATATGCTGGGTACATGCTGGGAGGCAGTTTTACAGGTGGAGGGAGGTCACTGACATTTTTCCTTCCTCATCTGTTTTTTTTCACTTGTTTATCCTTTGGCTACGGTCAGTGTCACTACTGGTAGCATGAGGCGATACCTGGAACCTACAGAGGTGGCACAAGTAGTCCAAGTTCTCCAGGATGGCAGGCACATCAATACGTGCCATTGCCAGAAGGTTTACTGTATCTCCCAACACAGTCTTAAGGGCATGGAGGAGATTCCAGGAGACAGGCACTTACTCTAGGAGAGCTGGACAGGGCCGTAGAAGGTCCTGAACCCATCAGCAGGACCGGAGGAACATCTCGTACCCACGTTAAAACATCTCGTACCCACATTAAAACATCTCGTACGTACGTGAGAGTATCTCGTACATACAAGATATTTTCACGTATGTATGAGATAAGGGTTATCCCATAATTTTTTTCACTGTGCAGTTCAGAGCTTCCATAGATGTGTTTTCAAAGTGTTCCTTTAAATTTTGTAAGCCGTTTATTTTCTATGTTGAATCAAAGCACACAATATGTAAGATACAAGGCATTTCATCGCTGCCAGCATGAATCATCAGACTACCGTTTAGCACCCTAACCTGTTAAACTCTTGGGGTAAAGGCTGTAGAGATGCCATTGTGTAATTTTTCTGTTATTTACAGTGCCCTCCATAATGTTTGGGAGAATTACACATTTTAGCTTGATTTTTAATTTCTACATGCTGTGACCAAAATGTAATATATTGCAAATATTCTTAAATTGCAATGTATGTAATATTCACTTTAGCCATGTCTGAATTGTTACATATGTAATTTTAAACTGTGGAGCAGAGGGGTTAATCAAGGAAAATTGTATCTTTGTCCCAAGCGTCATGGAAGATATTGTATTAAAGAAATTACAAGCGCTGAGTAACATTAAACAAAATACAAAACTTACGAAATTAAAAAATAATGCTATATTTTTATGAAAAGCTAAAAGAAAACATAGTTCAATCAAATTAGTATATGTGAAATTGGAAATTTTAACACATTATACTGTATTGCAATTTACATTTAGTTAGAGTCAGTACATTTTTGTTTCTGACTCCAGCTCTAGTGACCCACCTGGCTATACCAAAACTGAAATGGGGTTCCCTGGAAAGCTGTAACTATTCTCATCTTCAGGCTCAGTTTGAAAAAACTGCTTAATGTCGCTGCCAGCAAATACATTTTACTCCTTGTCTCATTAAGCACACGGTTTGAAGTACTGGTTGGTCCACTATCAGAAAACCATCTCCTTTTAACCTCAATGTTCTTATATAACACACTACTGTGGCTGTCCGTTTTTCTGTCCAGGATTTTAAATCACCTATAGCTCGCAAACCGTTTGACGTATTGATCTGAAATTTGGTACACATATACTGTGTGACCTCTACTGTCTGCATTGGGGGTAATGATTTTTATTATTCTTTTTATTTTTATTTTATTTTATTGTAGAATCAACTCTCGGCAGTGGGCAGCAGGGCGGCCATGCAGCGCATGCATACGGGCACGTTCTCTGCCCTACTACCTTCGCCGTCGCGTCCTCTATTTCTTCATATCTTAAGTGTTCAATCTGCCTCAAGAATGATTTAAGTGCCAGCTTAAGTGAAAAATTAAAGGAAACGTACTAAGTAATTGCAACACAAAAACTGATCTAAGCAGTTTTAACGTGAAAAGATCCCGACTAAAGAAGAGAAGAAGCGGGCCGCTAGAGTGGAGAAAAGAAGAGCTGTTCAGGAAGCAGCAAGCACATCAACCTCTGAGCAAATGAATGGTAAACGTACAGATAAAGAGGAAAACTATGATTGCTCAAGTCAAGTGTATTCACTGCACGTTATCGTGCAGTCCGCCATTACTGGTATTTCATATTTGTAAATAATGATCTTAATTTATGCACAGAGACGGAGTCGCACTTGGAGTTTCAAATCAAATGAGCAAACTCATATTCTTTAAAAGTGTATAATGATATAAAGGTAAGCAAGCAGCTGAAAACATACACATGTCTGTGCTATAGATTGTCCCTATTCGTATAGTAGTTTATTTAAGTATTTTTTGGTCACTTATTAGGCTTTCACCATTCAAATTTGGTTTCATCCTTAGAGCACTTGTTGTGGTCCGAAATCTCTATATATAATCTTCATTTGGATCTTGATCTTTGTTTGTCCGCGAATGAATTAGAAGAAGAAGCACTAGATGGCAGTAGAGAGACAGCTAAAACATAGGCATTGCATTAAGAATCTCCTCCAGGCTTATACTACTGAAGACTGTAGTACTCCAGTCACTCCTCAAAACACAGACATTCAAACTAAACAAATTGTTGTGCTTTAAATTAACTAATGTTTATCTTTATATATAATTTTCATTTGGATCTTGATCTTTGTTTGTCCGCAAATTCCACGAATGCGTAGACCACCTTCCAGTTTAGTACGTTGTTACTAACGGATGTCAACAATGTGCCGGAGTAACGAAAGGGGTGGTGGACAGTGTTACGCTGGTTAGCTCCTGAGGCATGGTTAGAGAATGAGATTGCCGAAGATAAAAGGTACGTGCCTACGTAATATATGAATGAAAGAAAGACAGTGGGTAAAATGAATGACAACGTAACAGCACGTTCCGGAAATGATTATTGTTACATTGTAGCCGGCAAGTGCTGCGCGTCTCACAGTTGTATCCTGGCTTGCTCACATGTCAGTGAAGTGATCCCTATTTATGCTTTAAAGAGCCTGGATACCTATGTGTCCCCCTTTTATAACCATTGCTCCGTGTATATTGCCTTACTCTTTGGATTGCCACAAAGCAACCTGTGAGACTGGAGAAAGGTTGAGAAGAGATCATGAGAGGAAACGACAGCGTCGTGAAAACGAGACGGACTGTGAACGGAGAGAAGCAGAAATGCTCCTCCACCACCACATAATTACTATTTGGACAGTGATTCCGAGTAGGCCGTTCCTATCGAATCAATGTCCAAGGGTTTTGTTTTGTAATTTTGTTTCCCTTATAAAAAATCATAATGCTGTGTGACGAAGGGCCCAGTTCACGACTGGCAGCCACGTTTAAACAGGGAGCCCTTCACAGGCAACTTTAACACGCGCAACATAGTTGGGCACACATGGCTAGTGTTAAATATTTGTATAAGAAACCCTTGGGCCACTCTCTTTGCCGTGGGCTGTAGTGTTCCCATCCCTGTTGTATACTAAACATTAAAATTATTTGAATGAATGGCATTTACTATTGATAGGTGCTGCATAAAATCATTAAATCACAGGTTCATCTTCTCCACTCTGTGACCCTTGATGAGTCATTTCACACAACCCTGAATGAGCATTTGTTCAAAGGTCAGAAAAATTAGCAGGTTGGAAGGTGGGGGTGATAGAGAAGCTGGAGATGCGTGAATGATTTATTATATTACAGCATGGCTCACAAGCTTACAAGATGCTCAAGAGAAAAGATTAAAGAAAAGAAAAAAAAAAAAAGAAACGCATTTTCAGTCCCTTTCCCCAGACTCAGTGAGTCACTCCATCTGTGATTGCTCACATTTTCCGGCTTGGAATTGGCTGTTCTATAGTCAGCCTACAAAGAACACGAGGATAGTGTTCACTATGGACAGATGCTATATAAGGTAATTAAATTGCAGGTTTAGGCATCTCCACTAACTCCATTGTGGGGTCACTTCTGCTCCCATTTCTGACATTTACAACTATGGAAACAGCTTCCCAATTCTGAACCTGTAAAGTACTTCAGGATCAGAATTAGAATTCACTTTATTGGTCTAATACAGTAATTGTAAACTAGGAATTTGTCTTGGTAGTGGTGATGCAGCATATAATGATAACACACATTGCTGTTGCAATGGCTAAGCCATTTAGAGCAAGCGATAGGTGAGCTGGTGGCTGCTTCCTGAAAACTCTGGTCATCTCCATAGATCTGTCCAAATTATCACTGCACCACACTTTCAGATGTTCTGCCGCTTCTCTGTATGTGGACTTCTCATTTTATGAAATGAAGCCACAAATTTAAGACGTTTGACAGAAGAATTACCAGCGGTACAGTCCCTTGCATATAGCGAGTAGAGCAGTAGGGATGGACACAGTCCTGCAGTGCACCAGTGCTAAAGGGTCACACATGTCCTTGTCCAACAGCACATACTGTTTCCTATCTGAAAGAAAGCCTGTAATCCAATGACAGGTTGAATTGAGCGAGTTTCTTGGCCAGGAGCTCTGGGATGATAGCATGGAAAGCAGAGGTGAAGTCCACTAACAGGATCCTCACATGTGTGGCTTATCAAGGTGTTGGTAAATAAAGCTTACACCCAAATTCATTGCATCATCATCATCATCACAGACTGGTTGGTTCTCTATTTTGACTCCAATGGATTCAGGTATTCTTTTGTAGCATTCTTCAGGGATGGCATTCACTATTGAAAGTCACAGTGTACAATTAGAAAATTGCTGGTTCAGCGTTCTCCACTGACGTCCTGTGTAACCCACAATGGATTTCTTCACCTGGCACTGCTCACATTTTCTGTATTGAATTTATGAAGCCCCTTGGAGTCGCGATTGCTGTGGAAGGATGTTATGCAAAATTATTAAATTGCAGGTTCTGCTCCACTCTGCTTCACTTTCTTCCTGTGTGATCCACAGGGAGTCGTGAGTCACTTCACCTGCCAGCGCTTGCATTTAGAAACATTGAGATTACTGTTGTATGTTGAAGCGTTAAAGGCACTTGAGACAGTACTTGCATCGAAAAAGAAAGCTGTTCCTCCTTTTTGTTCCTTTCATTCACTGCATATGAAGTGATGTTGATTAGCACATGCAAATTAGAATTTCAATGTGTTCTGCATATGTGACAACAATCCACATTACTAACCGAGAATGGTAAGCCAGATGGACGCAGGGACATCCGGCCATGGGCCGTGGACGCAAAAGACGTACTGCGCAGGCGCCCCAAGAAATGAGGCGCCGCGACCACAGAAAAAAGGAGTCAGACGCCGGCGACGCACACAGTGCCGCACGAAACCCATTGCACACGAAACGGGACACACACACAAAGAGGAGGATTCCACAAGCCCCTAGCACACAAAAAAAAAGAAGCCGCTCGCGCCCCACAAATCCCACCCCCACCTCCAAGCAACCCCACCCCCCTACAAGCAACGGACGGGACACACACAAAGAGGAGGATTCAACAAGCCCCTAGCACACAAAAAAAAAGAAGCCGCTCACGCCCCACCAATCCCACCACCCCCTCCAAGCAACACCCCCCCCTCCTCAGACGCCCACGACACACAAAGCCCCCCTCCAGTAACTGAAATAAGAAATGAGGCGACGCGCCCCTAGAAAACAAAAAAGAAAGGAGTCAGACGCAAGCGCCACATAGCACACGAAACGGTACGCACACAAAAAAGACGATTCAGACCCACCACACACAAACACCCCCTCCACTAACAGAGATAAAAAAAAGTGAGGCTACGCGCCAAGAAAAAATGTCTCGGCTCCAAAAACGCAAAGCTCAAATAAGCAAGGGTTCAAAACTACAGCACAGGCAAATCGATTACAGCTCCAGAATAGCACGTCCCAAATCCTGCACATACAACGACGCGCCTCTCAAACGGCACAAGCAAAACATACACGTCAAGGACATCAACGACAGACACCTGCTAAACGATTGCGCCAGTTAGCTGACAACGCGTTCAATAATAAGTCCACTATTCATGAAAATTCATTGGGATTAATGAATGTCATTTGCAATCATTGTCATTCACTTAACTTCCCTGAAGAAACAACTGGCAATACAAGTAATGAATTTACACGTTGTTGTCAAAAGGGTCAAATTAGACTGCCTCCTTTACATTCATATCCTGCATATCTACAGAAGCGTCTAACTAACGAAGTACCTGAAAGTTAAAACTTTACGAACTGCATTAGATCCTACAATAGTTCATTTGCTTTTGCATATACCGGACTAAATATCAGGCCACCAAAAGGCAATATACCGGTCCCAATCACAGAAACATCGGTGTCCACTATGAAAATGAACAGTAACAATGCACGTGACATCCGTCTTGCTACACTATTAATTATAGATGAATTTACAATGGCATCCACTCACTTACTCAACACCATTGATAAACTTCTATAAACGTTGATAAATAATAATATTCCCTTTGGAGGAAAGGTACTGTTATTAGGAGGAGATTTTAGACAGTGCTTAGCTATTGCTCCACATGCCATGCGCTCAGCTATTATTCAGTCCGCCTTAAAATACGCGACGACGTCATACATAAACAACAAGAGAGCGAACTACAATACGTATACAGGCGCGAGACCTGATTGGTGATAATACGAAGAAACGAACAGTCCGCATATTACCAGTGAGTGTGATCCTCCTTATTACTTATCCATATTCCTAACGATACAATCACGGGTACAAAACTAGACGGCTCGAGTAACGGGACCACAAACACGAACCCGCATCAAAAAAAAAAAAAAAATCACGTCGGGAACCTACAACGCGCTTCAAAAAAATGTTACGCGGACAATTGGCATTGCTTTCAAAATATACACTTACTACAAAACATGCGATGTCCAGATCCCGAATATAACAATTGCTTATTACAACTGGGAGATGGTACACTCACTAATACAGATGTACTTCACCCAGATATTATTACAATTCCTCAACCCTTTATCTGCGACGACTTACTTACGGAGATATTTGGAACAGTAATCTCATTAGACCAAATACCCCTTTTAACACAACGGACTATATTATGTCCAAAAAATATTAATGTTAATCACATTAATAACCAGGTCATTTCATTATTTCCTGGAGAGGCACGGCTCTTTCTAAGCTCTGACAAACTTGACTCTGATGACGACAATGACCATCTTAATTTACCCTTAGAATATTTGAACACTATTAACCCAGCCGGATTACCACAACACAATCTTAGCCTTAAAAACGGAACAATAATCATGCTATTAAGAAACCTTAACACTAAACAGGGTTTATGCAATGGCACACGTTTTGTCGTCAACACCATGCCACACAATGTTATTCAAACAACAGTTCTTACAGGATCACATGCTAACAATACTGTTCTGATTCCTAGAATTGACCTTACAAGTTCTGACCTGGAATTACCTTTTACATTGAAACGCCAAGTTTCCCATTAAACCTGCATTTGCCATGACCATCAACAAATCACAAGGACAAACCATGGACAAGGTTGGCATCTACCTCTCTGAACCCGTTTTTGGACATGGACAACTTTATGTTGCCTTCTCACGTGTTCGACATTCATCTGACGTTAAAGTTAAAGTTGTAAATGCTCCATGCCAAGGAAGACTCATTCAAGGACAAGACACCATCTTTACTTCTAATGTTGTGTACAAAGAAATATTCCAATAAACCATTACACTGTGCCAAGCACTTTATTGTTTGCTTTCTATATGCATCATCCACACCTTCACACTATTCTATATCTCATTCATACATCTCACTCTTTGTCATGCCCCAACACCAGGGGTTGGCGAGCGAAGTGAGCAGGGGGCGGAGCCCCCTAGTGAACCTATAAACATACACAGTTTAGCGTTTGCACTGTAGAAATATTGAAATAATTGTGTCCTGTATACTGTACATACCATTCCATCTTCTAAGCTCACTTAATCCTGAGAAAGGTTGTGTTTTGGTCTGTGATCTGTCCCAGCTAATAATAGGGCAGAAGTCAGGAGCAGTCCCTTGACAGGGTGCCAGTCCATCACAGGGCGAACGCACTCTTGCATACTAGGGCCAATTCAGCGTCTCCAATCCATCTGAACTCCATGTCTTTGGACTTTGTGGGGAAATCTGAGCACTTGGATGAAACCCACACTGATGCAGAAAGAACCCAGTTTTCCTTATGGTGATATTGGATCAAATTATGATTCATTGATTCATACCTATTTGAATATGTTGTGACAAAAAGAGAGTGCAGACAGAGTGGAATGGGTGGAGAAGAGTGTCAGGAGTAAATTGTGACAGATGGGTACCAGCAAGAATAAAAGGGAAGGTCTATAGGACAGTACTGAGACCAGCTATGTTATTTGGGTTGGAGACAGTGGCACTGACCAGAAAGCAGGAGACAGAGCTAGAGGTGGCAGAGTTAAAGATGCTAAGATTTGCATTGGGTGTGACAAGAATGGATAGGATTAGAAATGAGGACATTAGAGAGTCAGCTCAGGTTGGACGGTTGGGAGACAAAGTCAGAGAGGCGAGATTGCGTTGTTTTGGACATGTGCAGAGGAGAGATGCTGGGTATATTGGGAGAAGGATGTTAAGGATAGAGCTGTCAGGAAAATGGAAAGAGGAAGGCCTAAGAGGAGGTTTATAGATGTGGTGAGAGAGGACATGCAGTTGGTGGGTGTGACAGAGCAAGATGGAGAGGACAGAAAAATATGGAAAAAGATGAGCCGCTGTGGCAATCCCTAATTGGAGCAGCCAAAAGAAGAACTTGCGAAGGACTTGAGACTGTCCTGGTAGAACTGAACAAAATATATGGAATCTGGGGAAAGTGCCAGCCCATGACATGCCACATTCACTCATACTCTTTCACAGCAAGCCGATTTAGAGCCACCAGTCCATCTCATGCCGTCCTTCATGTTGGTGTGGGGGTGAGGCACCACTGGTATAGTCCACACAAATAGTGGTCAGGCTTGGCTTTGAAACCAGGGCTCTAGAGCTTGTTATATAATAACCACTACATCACCATACTACTCATAAGAATATCACTTAAACTGATGGCACATTACGTGACTACTAGTCAGAGAGGATGTCAAACTTGATGAATGTAGTTGCTGATCTCATGTCTAAGGGTGTCAGATTACATGTCCAGAAAATTAGATAACTGATGACTTTCTGGTACAGTTACACATTTCCACAGAATTGTGTGTTTGTCCGTTTTCCTGACAGTTCATAACGTGCTCCCTGACAGAGCTGGTGACCACGCAAAGGCACCCAGGTACAGCGAGTTGAGCCACATTATCAGCCGCCAAGCTAAATCCTTTTATTTTTTTGTTTTGTTTTTCCTTTTTTGGGCCCAAAAGAGCAGAGTCCCTATTTGCCGGTTCGAATCCCGTAAAAGCCATCTTCCGACTGCCAGTGCAGATCTCTAGCCTCAGATCCACCACAAAACACTTGTGTTCCTTATTCTTTTTAGCTGCTTTGCATATGTTAACTGGGTGATCACTCATTGGTTGTTAGCTTACGCATGCACAGAGCCCACCTCTACAAACTGAGATGAAATCAAACCTGTTTTTGTAGGGGTGACTTGCAAACCAGTCTGATTGAGTCAATAGGGATGTCGGACCACAGGACTGGCAATCACAGAAGTAAGCCACAAGTTATACGTTCAAATGGACTTTTGATTTTGTTCCCTGTGATTGATTTGTTTTCTTTTCTTTTCTCCTGTAATCTTATTCAACTCTTTGCAAAAACATCTTGAAATTTTCAGGTTCTTAGGTCTTCATGGAGATGAGAAATGAAGGCAGACATGAATGTGATGTCTGCCCGCAAGTGAATTTCTCTGAAGAGAACAAACGAGCCTTCTGCTGTACCACAATTTCATTGTGGTTTATCAGTGGCAAAAAGCTTCAAGAAGCCCGGAAGCTCATCTTGACTCAGACAACTGTTCACAAATGTTTTTTTCACTGATTACAGTTGTGGATGCAAAGAAAAGTTTAGCTGAAGTTTTCCAAAATCTCAAGAGAATTCTCCCCAAGTGCAATTTTAGCGACTGGTTCCTTCACTACAACAACACTCCTGCGTATTGAGCCACCAAGACCGCCCACTTCATTGGTGCCTTTGGGACCAGCCTTTTGGGTCCCTCACCTGGCCTGGCTCCTTGCGATTTTATGACTCTTCCCCAAAACCAAGGTCAACATGCATGGAAAGTGTAATGAGGTTCGAGAAGATGCGATCAAGGCAGTGTGTGAAAAGCTGGCAACGCTGTTAAAGAAGATGATTTTTTGAGGGTGTTTTGGAAAACTGATCCACAGATTGCAAAACTGCATCGAGGTTGGCAGTGATTATGTGGAGATGTGGAGGATGAATAAGGTTTCTGAGGGAAAACACATTATGGGGTTGTGTGTTTTATTTCTATTGAAGTAAATGGACTTTTTGAGCTCCCCTCATCCTTCTGGGCCAGCACTCATTGATTCTTTGCTCATGCACAAATAGAACTCAGAACTCACCCCAACTAAAGCAAACCAGTCAGATGTTGTCTTAAGTGATAGGGGCTGGCGCAATCCACATGTCATTGTTCACGATATGCAAGACACATACATTTTATTGCCAAAATATTGTAAAACAGATACTTTTGGAAAAATCGGCTCACGTCATAAACAGGAAATGCAAGTCACATGGGGTTGAGTTTGTGAACTGATGATAAGACTCTTGACCAGTGAATGAGGCTTCAAACCCAACCATGTGACTCGGGTTTTTTTTTTTTTTTCTTTTATTTCGCCTTATACAATTTCTTGTATTAGGAATTTGTTAGTTTTCGCATACCACATGGTGTCAGAGCGCAGTGTCAGCCATTGTATAGTGCCCCTGGAGCAATTACAGGTTGAAAGTCTTGCTCAAGGGCCCAGCAGAGTAGGATCTCTTTTGGCAGTGACGGGGTTTCGAACCGGCAACCTTCTGGATACCAGCACAGATCCTTAGCCTCAGAGCCATCACTCCACCCTACATTTCCTGTTTATGATGCCCGCTGATTTGTCTAGAAGTATCTATTGTGGTACCCGGGGCATGTATAGCCCCTTTAATCCCGACACAGACAGGCAGAAACAAATATTGTCCAGCACACACATTTTATTTTAACTGGGGTAGTGCTTTCTCATTGCTCACCACTACAGAGCACAGTACACAAGCACAGTCACAGTCCTTGCCTCTACTCCTCTCCCAGCAAGCTTTCATCTTCCTCCTCCTGACTCTGGCTCCTCAAATAGAGTAAGGTGGCCTCTTTTATAGGGCACCTGTAATTGCTCCCAGATCTTCTTCTGGCAGCACTCCCAGGTGTGGCAGAAGTGCTGCAACCCAGGGCTCAGAAACTGTCCAGGTGCCCCCTTTGTGGTGGCCACGGGCCCCAGTAGGGTTGAACTTTTTTTTTTTTTTTTTTTTAATTTTTTTGATTTTATTGAAATCACACAACATCTCATACAAATAGATCAATTTTTACAAAAATAGGATTGAATCGAAAACAAATCAACCCCCACCCCTGAGAAAGAGAGCATGGGGAGCAGAGTAAAACTTAAAGCAAGCAAAAATAAGTGAATGAATTAATAAGTGAATAAAGATAAATGGGGAAGAAAAAGAAAAGTAGAGACAATCTGCTTCCTCAGTGCTTTAAAAGCTAAAATGTTATTGATTAGATCCTGCCAGGTTTTGAAAAAGGTTTGTACAGATCCTCTAAGTGAGAATTACCATATTTTTTTGCTCCATAAGACGCACCTGACCATTAGACACACCTAGGTTTAGAGGAGGAAAACGAGAAAAAAAATATTCTGAACCAAATGGTGTACTAATATGTTTAATAAAATATAGCAGAATAATATTTCAACCATGTAAATTCAACAGCAGTATTAGGAAACATCATCACTGTCATTAACAAATAAGGAGAGACTTTAAGGTTCAAGCACTCTTTTAGTTTTATGGAAACCCCAAGAACTCCTCATCACTAGTGTCAGAATTTATGAAGCTCAGTTGCTCACAATCACTTTGCAGGAGCACGTACCTATCATCACGCGGCATAACCCGTCCAAAGCCACCAGGAGACAAAGCACGTTTGGACCAATACTCCCTGAAGTTATATCGCCAGTCTAGTCCCATCTATATTTGTAATGCCACAAAGCCCTTCATCTCGTGTTTTGTTGTGGGTTTCCAGTTTGAAAAACGAGAATGCGGTGCAAGCACAGCCCTCGATTCAAAAAATTGCTCTGCATACCTGTTTGTCTCATCTGACAGTAGCTGAAATGCAGCTTCAGGAAAGGACAGCCTGAAGTAGTCCACCGGCTGGTAATCTGTCGAGTCCAACAGCAAGCTATACTGTCTTGTGAATTCTGGTAGCCAGTTTGGCTCCCACGGATCAATGTCTAGGTATTCCTCCCACACGAACCTTGCCATAGGTGCATCGGCTGCACGAATGCGCTCAGCTGGGGCGGCATCGGCTGGTATCCCGATCAGCTGATGCCAGTTCCTCACTCTCTTGTTCGATCTCCTGATCACTCTCAACAAAAGTCTGACTCAGTGATAATGCGCAAAACATTTGTTTTCTGCACTCGCTTCGCTCCCTCGTGAGATGTCGATGCCATCTTGCCATTGTTTACATTTGTTTACATTTCGCAACACACGCAAGGATTAGATTCCAAGTCAATGAGTCCAACATTCCTCCAAGCACAGAGGGAATGCGTGTAACGTAACAGTGAGTTTTGTCGCCCTCTACCCCTGGATGTCGACTTTTGTCAGGTAATACACATCATGGTCTGTGACGCAATATTCGCTCCATAAGACGCACAGACATTTCCAACCTTCTTTTGGGGAAAAAAAAGTGCGTCTTATGGTGCAAAAAATACGGTAGATTTTTCCAATTTCAAATAGTATAAAACATCAGTTACCTACTGACTTAAAAGAGGAGAGGTAGGATTCTTCCAGTTGAGCAAGATAAGTCTGCGTGTCAATAGTGTAGTAAAGGCAATGACAGTTTCTTTATCCTTCTCCACTTTAAGCCCATCTGGGAGCCCACCAAACACAGCTGTTAGTGGATTAGGAGGGATTGTGACACCAAGGCTGTCTGAAAGGCATTTAAATATTTTGGTCCAGAATGATGTTTATGTGGTGCAGGCCCAAAACATGTGACCCAGTGAGGCTGGAACTTGATTGCAGCGTTCACAGGTTGGATCTTGCCCTGGAAACATTTTGGACAATTTTAAACGAGAGAGATGTGCTCGATATATAATTTTGAGTTGAATGATTGTATGCTTTGTACATATGGAGCTCTTGTGAATTCTCTGCATTGCTACCTTCCACTCAATTTTCTAAGATATTGAGTGAGAGATCCTTTTCCAATGTCCTCTTGGATCTTTGAAAGGGAGGGACTGTAAAATGGTTTTATAGGGTTGAACGTCTAAGCTCCAAACCCCTTGCCCCACTGTGAGCCAGGGGGGTTGCTCTCTCGTGTTCCAGGTGAGGTATTGCCCTGAAAATGCCCTCTTTGCCTGTCCTTCCATTACAAGGGGCGTTCCAGCCGGGCAAGGGCCCTTGGCCGTCTGTCACACTGTTTAACAATATTACATGTGTCTTGCATGTTTTGAGCATGCAACTGGATAACTGACATGTGGATTTTATGACATGAGTAATGCAAGATTTTTTTTTTCCTCTTTTCCATGGACATTTTTCACATTGTCAACATTAGCTTCTATAACAGTTCATCTCTGTTCTGCATTAAATGTGAGGTTACAATTTTTTCTGTGCCATCACTGCCTACTACATAGGATAAATAACATATTCATTATTTTTGGATGGATTATTCTAAGTAGTTCCTTACTGTTTTTATGCTTTGTAGTAAAAGATTTTAAGGCAGTACATTTGTACATTTACATGTGCGTGTAATTTCCACTGTTCTTAGTCATTGAACAGAATGTGATTTAATTTGATGTGACACAGCAGAGCGTTAATGTGGAAGAGTACACTCTTACTAAAATTCATATTGAATCTAGAGATCCGGTAAAATTCAAACGGTAAAATGTAAAATGTGAGGCTCTTTTTCTTTACCTGGTCTTTGCTGTGAAAAGGTTTAAGGTGGAGAGGGCCATGGATTTTGTCAATAAGCTTAAGTCAGTCATGTGATGGCCCTTCTGCCCACACTTTTTACTTTTTGAGCCGATGGTGATGAGATATGCATTGGAAATGCTTCTGGAATGTTGATGTGGTGGAAGGTTCCCTAGACAGTGCAGAGAGATGTCGTTTGAGGACATGCAGACCAGATTGCAGAAAAGGGAAAGAAAAAAAAATGCAATAACTTGACCATCTGGCTGCCGCTGGCGTTCCAATAAAGGCTGATGAAAGAAAACAGAATTTGGAGTGCACCTCCATGTTAGTTACGAGTAGCTGCTGCCTGTAACTTGCCACCTCACTCAATGTCTTCACTCTGTGTAGTGTGATAGGAATGACTGGGAAGGGGAGAGGTTGATTTTGTCAGCAAATTGGCCTTAAATAGACTCTTATTGCGTTCATTTTATGTAGTTATATCCATTGTGGAGATTTGCCTGTGGCTCTTTGCAGAACTGTTACACTAGCCAAAGGACTGGTTGGGTGCTGCACTGAAAATGGCTTGTGTGGAGTCTTCATGACAGTTAATGACACCTAAGGCACTTTTTAAGTACTGAGCTGTAGTTTTTTATTCATAGGTGATTTAAGAGGCTCTTCCTGTCTTGCTATATGGTTGTGAGACACGTATGCTATCCAGTGACTTGAGTCGAAGAGTGGACTCCTTTGGTATTGTGTCTCTTTGGAGAATCCTTGGGTACCGCTGGTTTGACTTTGTGTCGCATGAGCTACTGCTCAGAGTCCCAAATGAGGCACACTTACCTGCATTGTGAGGGAGCGTCAGTTACAACACTACGGCAATGTGGCGCGATTCCCTGAGGGTAATCTGGCTTGCAGGATCCTCATTGCTGAGGACCCAAGCGGATGGACCAGGCCAAGGGGATGCCAAACATAATACCTGGCTGCGGCAGAGAGATGATAATTTCCAGAGGGTGGGACTGGACCTGCCTGGGGGGGGTTCTCAACCGGGATCCTGAGCAGTTTCGTCATGTGTTATGTGCGGCAACACGCTGTACCAATGCGTTCTCCCCAAATTGACCTGACGTAGGTGATTTGTATGGACCGGCTTGTTGAGCTCAATGGCCTGTTCTCATCACAACTTCTTTAATGTTCTCAAATGATTTACAACCATTTTTAGGGTGCTTCTTCATTTCTATTTTTTATTTTAACCAATTGTACAATATTTTCTGTCGATCTGGGGCAGACATTTCTCTGGACAAAGCTGCTATAACTGTGTCACAAGGCGGATGACCCGTAGAGTGCCCCTTTTCTTTGTTTTATCTACAGTGAGCATAGCATATGTGTCTCAATGCTATTGCAAGGTTCTGCAAAATGAAAGAAATTTTGAGCTTGTGCTGAACCATCAGCTCAGTATACAGTATGCTATGTACTTTCAATAAAAGTAATGACACAGTTTTCTTCTCTTGTCCAGACTGTGGCATTTCCTGAATGAGGGAGTGGAAAACCTTGTTATGGTACATGTAGATGTCACCTGGGAGTGCCCAGAAAGCCGCCATGCCTCTTGGCAAGTGTGCTCTGGCACTGAACTCATATTAACTAGATTAACAAGAGGTTGTTTGTGTGCTCTTATTCCAGGTTTTGCCCTTTTTATTTGTTTCCATAGAAGTAATTAAATACGAGCCAATACTGTCCTGAAAGTCCAATGTGAGATTGCTGAATTCGTGTCTCAAAGTGATGCTGAGAGAATCTTAGATGCCAGGTGGTATAATTTTCATCTTTCTTTCTCTATAGGCTATTTATAGTATTTATTGATGAAAAATATTTTGCAGACTGTTCCCGGAAGAACTGCTTAGTAAGTTAATCCCCTTTTTTTTTTTTATACCTTTTGAGAAGGTTTATGTTTACACCCCTGAGCTTACTGAGTACACAAGGAAATGGGCGAGCATGCAGTGAAGCACCCCCTCAGTCTGCAAGTACTATCTTATCTATTCTGCTTATCATTGTTCAGATCTGTGGTTAGTGTTTGCTACTTCAGTGCATCAGGTGACACTTTAAAGAAAAAAAAAGTCAAATAGAGCATTTTTGTAGACAGTACCATCTCAAGATATTTTATACGCGTTGAAATCTCAATATTCAATGTAGACGTCAGTGTTTAACATTTGTAATGCAGCATCTATTGAAATGTGGTTTGTAATGCATGTAGTAATAAAATGCATTGGATGTGTCATTCCAACAGAGGCATAACAGATATTTGTAGTAATAAAATGAATAACTACAAATGTGTGTGGTGCACCATGTGTTGGAATGAAAAGTGCAATGCATATATCATTGTTATGCCATTTAGTATGGGATTTGTAAAAGCAGTGTTAATATTTGTGATGTGCCATATGTTGGAATGAGAGATGCAACGCATTTTATTACTACAAATATTTGTCATGCGGCATCTGTTGGAATGAGAAATGGAATGTGTGTGTGTGTGTATACACACATATACACACACGGCAGCCATTATTGCACCAGTACACTCGCCACATGTTAACTGTTAGGTGATGGAGGAGAGAGAGAGAGAGAGAGAGAAACAGTTAGAGACGGGGATGATTAGGGAGCCAGGATGGATGAGGCCGTGATTAGCAATTTAGCCAGGACATCGGGATTAACCCCTCATATTTCGAAAGATGCCAGAGGATATTTAATGACCACAGAGAGTCAGGGCCTCGGTTTTATGTCTCAACCAAAGAACTGCACCATATTTACAACACAGTGCCCCCATCACTGCACTGGGGCATCGGGATCCCCACACAGAGCACAGGGTAAGTGCCCTCTGCTGGCCTCACCAAGCAGTGTTAATGTTTGTGATGCACCATCTGTTAGAGCGGAAAGTGCAATGCATTTTATTACTGCAAATGTTTGTCATGATCCACCTGTTGGAATGAAAATGCTATGTATATATCTCTGTTTTATTGAATTTGGTATGGGATTTGTAAAAGGAGTGTTAATGTTTGTGATGCACCATCTGTTGAAATGAAAGACATAGCAACCGGATGGCTACACAGAAACAGATACTTGTCCTTTTATTTAGGTGGATATACACACAGACACAGACATTCAAAAGTTTGACTTCACTCTGACATTTTCATGTTTTTGATTGTAGTGAAAAATCAAGCAAAATGACACCTTTTATTGGCTAACTAAAAAGATTACAATATGCAAGCTTTTGAGGCAACACAGGCCCCTATGAAGAAGGGACCTTAGTTGCCTCAAAAGCTTGCATATTGTAGTCTTTTTAGTTAGCCAATAAAAGGTGTCATTTTGCTTGACTTTTCACTACATTCATAATGGCTAACACGGTACAACACCCTAATACTACAGACATTCATGTTTTTGATTGAAATGTATACTTGTTTATCTAGCTGCTATTATATTGAGTGAAAAATATAGCCAAGACATTTCTATTGTGGCAAATGACTATTGCTGCTTGAAATGACTGCTTTATAAGTTATTATTCACATATGACAGCCATTACTCCATTGTCCTAATGGTAATCTCTCTCAGCTCAGTACATCAGAGTATGTAGTTTGAGAAATAGACGGCTTATGGTTTCTCAGTTCACTTCTTCCTTAAATACACGCTAAACCCCAATATCCTGTAAATGCAAGAATAGACAGTTACGGAAATTTGTGGCTACATGTAGTGGTTAAACATGGCTGTGAACTGCTAAGGGCAAGTGAACATCACATTCACAACTTGCAGCAAAGCCTATCTTTCTAAATAAAAATCTACGCCACCATGCTTGTTACAAACCTTATTTTCTTCAGCTATATTTTTTGCACATCCTGTTTTCTTAAAAATAAAAAGTGACCTAAAATTAATGCTACTATTATTCATAACTTCATGCAGAACAGTCAGATACGAGGGAGTCTTATGTGATGCATGCACCATCAGTGGCCTATAACGTGGGAGCCATGCTGAGCGAGGTCTACATAGAAGGTGGTCTTTGGAAAACCACATCATACTTCATTGTGGTGATGGGCTGCAGAAAGCTAGGCAACACCCAGAGGTGTTCTCTGAGTGACCTGCATCAAAATGGTGCAATTGAATTATTTTTTATTAACAGAATTAATTTCAAGTGCTGCAATTTGTAGTATGTTTGTATTTTGTTTAAGTGTTGTCAGTCAGTCAGTCATTTTCCAATCTGCTATATCCTAACACAGGGTCACGGGGGTCTGCTGGAGCCAATCCCAGCCAGCACAGGGCAGGGCACTAGCCCACCGCAGGGCTGTTTTAAGTGTTTTGTATTATTTTATTTTTTGTACAAATTAATTTAGTATGTTTCAATGTTATATCGAGATGTATTCCTTTGTGTTTGAATGGGTCTCTGTTTTTAATTTTATGTTTGCATGTTTGCATGTTTTGTATTATTTTATTTTTTGTACAGATTAGTTTAGTATGTTTCAATGTTATATTGAGACATATTCCTTAGTGTTTGAATAGGTCTCTGTTTTTAATTTTATGTTTGCAAGTCATAGTTACTAGTCCAGCGCTCCATGTATTTGTAGATACCTGGTATCCAATAACTGACAAACACAAGCTGGTGTTTGCTGATCAGTCCACATGTGTATCACAAGGAGTGGTGGCTGGTCTAAAGAGGATGCAAGGCCAACGCCCCACCTAAAATTAAAATAAATAAATACACAAGAGCAGGGGTGGGCAGTGTCGGCCCTGGAGAGCCGCAGAGGCTACAGGTTTTCATTCCAACCCAATTGCTTAATTAGAAACCAATCCTCGCCAATCTCGGACGTTATTTAATTTTATGGCTTGTTAGTCTGTGCAATGTAAGGCTCTTATATTGTAGATTTTTTCCTTTCCAAAGATAGCATCCAAATGATTTGAGGCATAAAACGGATAATTTTAAGTCTGTCAAATTTTCTATTAAGTGCTTTATTAAATCAAATGGAGCACGATGAACACACACAGATGTAAATGAAAACATGTTAGATGGAGATCCGCTGGCTGCTTTGTCATTTACATCTTATTGCAAATAAGGAGCCATTAAAACATAATGAATGCAGCTGTTTAAGATTGAAACAAGCAATTAAGGGTGGGGAACCTTAACAAGTGAGACCATCAAAATGTCACTTAAAGTAATAAGTGCTTCGTCAGCAATAAATGACTTCTCATTAACAAACTGGGTTGGAACAAAAACCTGCAGCCACTGTGGCTCACCAGGACCGACATTGCCCACCCCCCTGCACTAGAGCATCGTGAATCAATATATAGTATTAGTAGTTTAAAATTGTCCAAAATGTTTCCTGGAAAAGATCCAACCTGCGAACGCTGCAATCAAGTTCAAGCCTCACTGGGTCACATGTTTTGGGCCTGCACCAAATTAACATCATTTTGGACCCAAATCTTTAAATGCCTTTCAGACAGCCTTGGTGTTGCAATCCCTCTTAATCCACTAACAGCTGTGTTTGGTGGGCTCACAGAGGTGCTTAAAGTGGAGAAGGACAAACAAACTGTAATTGCCTTTACTACACTATTGGCACATAGACATATCTTGCTCAACTGGAAGAATCCTAACCCAATTACTTTTAAGTCAGTGGGCATCTGATGTTATATACTCTCTGAAATTGGAAAAAATCAAATTCTCACTTAGAGGATCTGTGCAGAACTTTTAAAAAACCTGGCAGGATCTAATCAATAACATTTTACAGTAAACTTTTAAAGCACTGAGGAAGCAGATTCTCTCCCCATTTCTTTTTCTTCTCCATTTATCTTTATTCACTTATTAATTAATCTATTTACTTATTTTTTACTAGCTTTAAGTTTTACTCTGTTGGCCATGCTCTCCTTCTCAGCGGTGGGGGGTTGATTTGTTTTGATCTATTTGTATGGAATGTTGTGTAATTACAATAAAATCAATAAAATTAGAAAAAAAAAAATATAGTGTTTATTTCCTTTATAAGGACCACATTAGTTTCAATACTATAGTCTTTCATTCACTGTTGCGCAATCCTAATGCTGGCCTCGCTTGATCCTGCCTGTCAAAGGGCAACATTGAATTTTCCCTAAGATTTCCAATAGACAACAGTAAATCGAGACGTGGCAAGGCTGTCAGTATTTCAGATGATTTTTCAGTGGGCATGAGAACTGCTTGGCTATAGAAAAGTGGAATCAAGTGCCACATCAGGATACCGAGAAGAGAAACAGAATTGGGGAGGGTTAGTAATGGTTTACAGTTATTTTATTACTTCTATTTTTGTATAAATGCCTAACAAACAGAGATGCAGTATGCCCAGCTAATCAGCATCTTTAATCAGGGCATGCTGTACTAAGATAGTGACTTTTCAGCTTGGATTTCATAGCTGAGATTAAATGAACATCTCTTATATAAGCAAGCAGATCATTCCACAGCTTTAGGGCCCTGTAACTAGAAGCTCAGCCTCCCTCTATTATTTTATGAATCTTTGGTGTCACTAGTAGACCTCTTGAGACTGTAATGCACCCTCTGGTTTGTAGGTAATGATAAGTTCAGATTGGTAAACAGGGCCTTGGCTGTTCCCGGCTTTAGATGTAAGAAGGATAATTTTGAAATCCGCCCCAAGCTTAACTGGGAGCCAGTGCAAGGACGTAAGGGCAGGAGTTATGTGTTGTCATGATTCTTGCAGCAGTATTTTGAGTTTAAGTGAAAGCTGCATAAAGAATGATTTGAACTGCTGGTGAAAAACACATTGCAATAGTCAGTCCTACTAGAAATAAATACATGAAAGGTTCAGTATCCCGCAGAAAGTGCCTTAATAATTTATAATAGTTTGTGTTTAGCTTAAAGCTGTCTCTCATAATCATTAAACATTTTTACATGAAGCAAAACTAGGTGTGGTCCTTGGTGTTGCCTGGCATCAATTCTAAACATTTCGAGCAAGTTGTTTACAGTAGCCTGGGCATCTGAATTACCTTATGATTTTCATGAAACGCTTGTTTGAACACTTCCAGTGACATTTACCCCAGAAGATAAGCTACCTCAGGCAGAATTCACAATACAACTTTCAGTAGCCCTCATCACCCCGACATGCTCATAAGTTTACATACCCTGGCAGAATTTCTAAGATGTGTACCATACTTTAAAGAAAACATGGCTGATCAGACAAAACACATTTCATTTTCTTTTAATGGAATCCAAATTAAACTATAAGGCATTCTAGAATAGCACAGCCATTAACAAAACACATTAGTGAGGAAAATAGATAGATAGATAGATAGATACTTTATTAATCCCAAGGGGAAATTCACACTGAGATAGTCCCTGTTCAGAAGTTTGCACACCCTTTGTTTATAATCATGTGTATTGCCCCCTTTAGCATCAATGATGGCATGCAGTCTTTTGTGATATTTGTGGATGAGACCCTTGCTTTTCTCAGGTGGTAGAGCTGCCCATTCTTCTTGACAAAAAGCCTCCAGGTCCCCTAAATTCTTGGGTTGTCTTGCATGAAGTGCACGTTTGAGATCTCCCCATTGTGGCTCAATGATATTGAGGTCAGGAGACTGTGATGGCATCTCCATCGTCTTCACTTTATTTTTTTTCTGCTGCAGGGGTCGACTTGGCCTTGTTATTGTCATGTTGGGAGATCCAAGTGCATCCCATACGCTGCTTCCAGTGTGATGAATGCAAATATTTTCCGGTGACATGCTGGATTCGTCTTGACATCATTTTTCACTAAGTTGCCTGTGCTGCTGTAGCTCACACACCCCTGGAACATCAGAGATTCACCTTCATACTTCACAATAGGGATGGTATACTTTTTGTCATGAGCCTTGAGTTTATAGCAGTTTTGGTCTCATCATTCCATAGGACTTTGTTTCAGAAGTTTTAAGGCTTGTGTCAATGCTGTTTGGCATATTGTAAGAGGGCTTTTTTTTTAGCACAGTAAAGGCTTTTTTCTTGCAACTTGACAGGGCCACCCATTTTTGTTCAAGTACCTCCTTATTTTGCATCTTGAGACAGCAATACAACTTGTGTGCAGAGAAGCCTGTGTCTCAGCTGAAGTGGCTTGTGGGTTTTTCTTGGCATCTCGACGAATGATCTTGGCTGTTGTGGCTGAAATCTCGGTTGGTATACCTGACGGTGGCTTGGTAAGAACAGAGCCCCTAACTTTCCACTTTTGATCAGAGTTTGAACAGTACTGACAGGCATTTTCAGATGGCTGAATATCTTTTTATATCCTTTTCCTGATTTATACAATTCAACAACCTTTTCTTTCAAGTCTTTTGACAGTTCATTTGTATTCGCCATGGCTTGGTATCCAGCAAAGTCAGTGCAGCTCTGCATGAATTTAAATTGAGTATTTATACACAGACTGTGGTATAGCGGGCCCGCAGCTTCAACAACAACAAAAAAAAAAAGGCCAGGTTTTAAATACATAGAGCCGTGTCGCTCCCTGTGGACGCAATTGCACGACCGTGGGGAGTTAATTGAGGTAGTTGGAGCGAGTCGCACCTGCACATGTAGGTGCGGTCATTCGCAATTGCTTCGTTGGCTTCCTGCGGCGTGTGCTTAAGACGCTACGCCCACGGAGACGGTGGTGTATATATACGGGTCGGCACCAGGAAAGGGGAATGGATCGATCAAAAGAGGGGAAAAAGGATGTTAAAGGACATGAAAGGCAGTCTTGGAATGGATGAACTGGCCACCTGGAAGGAGGAGACAGCCCAAGCTGGGGCCCCGCGAAGGAGCGTTTGACTGTGGCGCTCTAGAGGCTAGTCCACCTCGCTGAATGTTCGGGTGGAGTAGGGTGAGCAACGTAGGAGCACTACATAGGCTTCCAAGGTGTGACTTCGTGAGCGCGAAGGAAGAAGAGAGGAGAGCCGACCTCGGACGGTCTGGCCGTGATGCCTGGAGGCAGCCAAGACGGAGGTTGGCCGAAAGGAGCTCGTTGCTGTTTGGTCTCCGCCGGCTACTCGAGCAATGGGTGAGCTGGGGAGAATGAGAGATGGAGGTGTGCTGAGATGGTGGTGATAGAGACTTCATTTTAACTTCTGATTTTAACCTCGGATTTATTTATTGCTTTTTATCCTAACTTTTCACTGTTTTTATGGATTTATTTATTGGAACGGTGGAGTACTGCGCTTTCTGTTTGGACATAACTGTTTGTTTTAATAAAAGCACCATGGAACTTTTTGCACTATCCCCTGGCTTCATTTGAGAATTGTCCTCATTTGTCGGCTCATCTCGGTGACATTACTGACGATGTCAGGTTCAAGAGCTCCCAGAAGTCAGATGGGAACATGGAGTGAACCCACATCGTCACAATTAGACGTCGACTACAATCAAAGAAGTTACAGGTGTGCATACTCTCCCTTAATTACCCTTAATTTGAACCTCTGTGTGTGTGTCAGCTTATGTGTATATTATCATCTCCAACATTCAAGGATATGTAAGCTTTTGATCAGGTCCATTTGGGTAATTTCAGTTATCATTATGATTTAAAAAGGGAACACACAGTTATGTAATAAATTGCTTTTTAATGCACAGTTTGGTAAAGGAGGCAACTCGTGCCATGTGGGTGAAGCATTGTCATGACGGAGAAGGATGATGACTGACCGCTTTTTGCTCTGCTTTTCTCTATCGAGTGCCATAGACACCAAAGAAGATCATTGTATTATTGGTCAGTTTTATGTTGTAAAGCAGCAAATTTAGATTTAGATTTTTTTCTAGAATTTGCTTGAACATTCCGGTTGATTTTGCGACTTCTTTTATCGTGCTAAGTATCATAGTTCGCGTCCAGGAGCGATTTATTCGTGCTAATCCGAGACAGAGGCTGTGGACCGAGGGGAGGCGGAAGCGTGACGTCAGGAGTGAGGAGCTGGGGAGGGCCTTCCTCACTCACACACCAGGCTCTGTTCGAGTCTGTCTACCTCTCGCCCAGGGCCGGATTTTCCTATTGGCTAACTAGGCTTCAGCCTAGGGCCTCAAGATCAAGAGGGGCCTACATTCAAATTGTTAGCAAAATTAAAATTACACTATTCTAAAAACAGTGAACACTAAAACACTGAACCGAAAATAAGGAGAAATTCTATGCATATGACTAATAAACAAACATAAAAATGTATTGGTTAAGATCAACGCGTTAATTTTCCACACAGGTTAGTACCAATCACAACATGTTTCATTTAACATATTGATATATATCACAGTAATGATGTATTTTATTATCTCTCATGTAATTTACAAACTTAAAAATGGAAGGTGAAAGGGCCTCATAAGTGGAATAGCCTAGGGCCTCTTTTCATATAAATCCGGCCCTGCTCTCGCCACTTTTTGGAGTGTATCTTGCCTCCGCTTAGCTAGCGATACCTGTTTGTTTATTGATTTTTAAAGTTTGTCCTGTATCATTACTACGCAAGCATTGCCGCGGGGGACAGCTAGTTTGATATAAAGAATTGTGGATACCAAATACTTTTGTCAGTTTCTGCTTAGTTCAAATAAGTAGAAAGCAGAGTTTTTTAATTTTTTTTTTTTTTTAAGTGAAAGGGTAGCAGTGTTTTCAACCACATGTGAACATTCCTTTCTGAGTGGCAATCTTATGACTTAACATCTTTATCAATTCCTTTTTTTTTTTTTTTTTTTTTTTTGCCCTCAAGAGGCCTTGTTTCAATTTAGCACCATGGCTTCCTGTATGTGGTCAAGTAATTTCAGCTCAGTACCTTCTTGTAGCAGAACATTAGACTAGTACATCATTGTGTAAGAGCCAATGAATACGAGCCTACTTTGCAGAGCCTTTCAACACAAACATTTTGAAATACAAGCTCTAAATATGTAGTTGCAGTTTTGGTGTATGGCTGCTGCATTTCCTTGCCCTTGTGAAACAGGATCAGTTGCAGGCCAGACATTTTCTCTTTGTTACTCCAGCTGGTAAACTTTTGTCTTCTGCAAGACTGTACCAGGTTCTCACAAACCCATCCAGTCCAATTCTGGCAGGGGCCCATCTCTACAGTAGTTGGCACAAGGTGAAATCCAACCCTGGATGGAGATACAGTTCCTTGAATTGCCCAGTCTTGCAACACACATCCACATGTGGCCAATTAACTGAATGCATTTTTTGATCAGAATTTAACAAGTCTATATTGAGGATGCTCGCCTCGTCATTTTGACAGCCCTGTTAGGTAGTTGTGGTGTTCCCGATCATCTTGACCACATAATTTGCAAAGACAGTAGTTGTAATATTTAAATTACTTTTAATTTATTCATATAAAGCGCCCTGCCTTTACACTCTCATGACTAACACACTAAATTACAATTATGCTAATTACAAATAAAGGTACAGTTAAAATTACACAAACCCTAACATAGATACACCCATAGATATGACTAATAGTCATACTGTCACATGCCCAGAGTCCAGTGAAATTCTTACATGCATATCTGACCAACTTGTGCATTGCCACTCGCTGACTCCATATTAAACAAGAATTTATTAAAATACTGAACTTCATTTTATTTAATGGAAGACACAAATCCGCTTACCAAATTAAAATGACCTCAGCATCATTGGAACTGCTCTCATATGATTTGAATTCTACTTCTTGGGCAAATCCTACTGTGTGTTCCCGGAGAGGAGAGGTATCGGGTACATCAAGCAAGCCTAGGGGTGCTCTAAGGATTGGTACTGGGTCGTCTCCTCTTCTTTCTACACACCTCCTCACAAGGCCCTATCACCCTGTCTCATTAATTCTCGAATCAGTTTGAGCTTAGGCGATCATACACAGTTGTACATAGTCTTAATCTGAATCTCTACTCATCTACCTGATATCTCAACCTACAGTAGATGAAGGAACACAATCTTCTGCTTAACCTGGCACAGATAGACCTCCTTGTTATTTCATTCATTGTATCTATTCAACACTCCAACTCTGTTCAGCTCATCTCATTATCCACTAACACCCTCCTAGTCTGTACACGACCTTGGGGTGTTCATCCATAATCATCTATGCTTACTTGACTGCACTGTGACTGTCTCTCATTCTTGCTGATTCATTCTATATAACACCTGCAAAATCAGGCTATATTTTAGAGTATGTAGCACAATTTCTAATCCACACTTGGGCGTTGTCACGTCTGGACTCCTGCAACTCCTTTCTGGCAGGTGTATCTGAATGTGCTACCAAGCCGTAGCAGATGGTTTAAAATTCAGTGGCAGGTCTTGTGTTCAACCAGTCAAGTTGGAGGCATATCACTCCTTTTTTCTGGTTGCTACACTGGCTCCCAGTTGTAGCATGTATTATGTTTAATTCTTTGATGCTTGCCTACAGAGCAGTCATTGGGTGAGCACCTGTATACAGTCGTGCTGACTTACGGTTCTGCTTGGGAGCGGCCATTTGGCTGTATATCGGTCACAAAGTGTACAGGCTCTGTGGGTCTGGTGTGGGTGACCAGTTTGCACATTTTAACTGTCAGTATGGAGAAGCACAAACCAGTGGGTCTGTGTATAGGCTACATTAAAAATGATGTCTGCCACAGAGGCATATGTGCAGGGTTGTAGCATACGCTACACACAGAATGTTTTCTAAGTGTTTCTCAACCACTGGATCCCCCCACCAGTGGCTCACAGGTTGCCGTCGTTGAATTGCAAGCGGGTCTCGGTGGTCACATAAGCAAATGTTTCTCAACCACAGGGTTTTGACCTGGAGTGCAGCTGGTGGGTCACAGGATGCCATTGTTGGCTTGCAAGTGCTTCACGGTGGGTCGACTAAGCGATTGCCGGTGCTGTGAGTCATGTTTCACCATTTCTAAGTGAGCTTGTTTCACCAAAGGGGACTGCCGATCATGCTAGCGTCACTAAGGCAGTGATTAACAATTGCTAGTAGGTTGTTGATAAATTTAGTAAGGCGAAACTGCGGCGAGAGACCATAAAGTATGAGAAAAACTGGTGTAGAGAAGCTGAATACATAAGAAATAGACATGCGGAGCAGCACTGATCAAAAGAAGCTTTAAAGGGCCCTCCAAGAATGAGAAAACATATGAGACCCTGTGAAATAATAATTAATAATAGTAATAAAAGGTTTATTGCCGCTGCTGATTTTGGCAGTTTTGAGAACATCATTACCCTATTTTCTTCCTACCACCCTCAAGCAAAAATACAAATTGCCTCAACTCAGTTGGCTGTAAGTCAGAGAACGATTGTGTAGGAAGTCACTCAAAAGCTACTGTGATCCTACTTGCCAACTCACATCATGTGAAGCTCCTTGCTATTTGGAACGACCTGCCCACCTTGATCTGAACTACCGGCTACCTCAGTGAATTTAAGAAACCTTTGAAGACTTTTTTTTTTCCTGCCCTTATCTTATCTAGTACTGTGTTCTATTTGAACTGGGAAGTCTGTGTTTCCAAGTTCCTAGTTTTTAAGTGGAACGCTTCCAGAAGTTGGATTTAATACTCAGAATCTTGAGGCTGGTTTGTCAAGTCCTGAGTTTGTCCGACTTCAAATTATGACGTCAATCCAAAATGGCGACGTACACCGTGAACTTTAGAGAAAGCTGTAATATTACACTGTTTGTTGGCACTTCTGTCTGTTTGGGTCTCATGAAATCAGCTGTACACACACAGAACGGTCCAACGTCTATCCATGGACATGTTGGTATGATGTTTGGATAGGCAAAATACCACAGAATGCATTGCTATCAATTGGTATTTATTGTGACAGAGCAAGCACAATAAAGGATTTCCCCCGATGTGCCTATATTGGTTTTTCCGAATGTTGCACTGGAACTCAGTCATTCCCAGCTCCAACATCGAATTCTGAGGTAAACGGAACTCCGATTTAGTTTCTTTTAACAAAGTAAAGATTAACAAATTGTGTGTCTGTTCTGTTTGGTTTGAAGCTCTTCACTTGTGATTTGCCAACTTTGTCACCTTATCCTTTTGCACTTTTCTGAAAACCGTCCCCCTGACTGATGTTTACTCGATTTATTTTGTCTTCTTGTGTAAGTCACTTTGGATAAAAGCATCTGCTAAGTGAATACATGTAAATAGTTAATCCAGTCAGAAATCAGGTTCTGCAGCTTTGGAGAGCTTATCCATTTTGCCAACACCTGCCCGCCTTTGCTGTCAAAGAAAGCGCTCAATCGTCTTTTCATCAGTTATAATCCTGTATTCTGCCTTTTATGGCCTCTGCCATCTGGATAGTGCAACACACCTTGCAGAGACAGGTTTAGTGGATATAAATGCCCAGTATTGTGATTTAATTCGTACAGTAACTCTTTGGTGTCTAGACAAAACTCCAGCTTTGACAGAAAGTCTAGCTTAAGTCAAGTATTTGGGGAAAAATGGTTTGTACTTTATATTATGTCAGAAATATAACATATCACGCAATTTTAATCAATTTAGCAGCCAAATATTAATAGAAGAAATGGACCTTTTTACTCCTGAACATTCTGGGAGTGTGGAAACATTGGCTTGAGTGAGTCGAGGGATGAAAAGGAGATGCCAGAGTTTATTGATAGAGTTCTTATATACAGCATAACTCAAGGGTGCTGGTCTCACCAGCATCGGGAGATGTATGGTCTTTTATGATGTGAGCCAACTCCACAAATAACTGACTTTGATGGAATTTAAAGTCCATCAGTCATTAGCTCTTTCAGCTCTTTCGTCAAAAAGAGGGTGGTAATCAACTATTAATGTTGATAAAACCCGCCATTATATTTGAGTTGGACTCTATTTGCTAGAAGGAAAGTTAGGCTCATTAGTCTACCTGAGATTCCCTGCGCTTGTGTGAGTAGCGAGGAGCAAACAGCAGCAAAAATGGCATCAACATCTGGCAAGAGATCGAAGCAAATGCATAAAGCAAAATACCCCATGGAGGACGTTTTGCATATTATCGCTGAATTTTGATACAAGTGATTGAAAATGAATGTGAGGTACCAGTATCAGATGATTGGTCCCCAACAGATTGTGGTGCTGAAGAGGTTCGTGTAGCTGATGCGCCTATGGCAACGTATGCTTGGGAGGACTGGCACTTACAATAACAAGAGGTACAAACCATATTGTAATGTTCTGTGACCGTGACTGCCGCTGCCTCCCCTAGCCCCCACTATGCATTCCTGGTGAACTGGTGGCCACAGCATGCAGCAACAGATGTTTTATGTTGATTTCTGTGTGAAAACATTGCTTTGTGTGCTTTTCAGAAAATTGTATTTTTAGGAAAAAATATTTAGCCCTCAAAGAGTTAATGCGCTGGAGTGGTGTGTCTCTTTTGTTGGCTGTTTCTGGCAAGTTCTAAAATGTTCTTGGTTTTTAATAGACCTGCTATAGTAGGGAGGTAAAGCAGGAGAATTACGTGAGAGGTACTATACTTCTGGTTACCAATCGAAATGATATCAATTCAGGTTTATTGTCATGTATTTAATGGAGTTGGAGGTTAGGAGCATGCGCTTAGACAGCACATTGCCGCACCCACCACATGAGAAACCACCTCAGGATCCTAGATTAGGACCTGAGTGCAGCCGTGCACTGGGTGACACCTCAGCACTACACTAGTTCAGATGGAATGGAACAATGTGAAGTTTTGTATGGTAGCTGGAGTGCCAATCCTGCCCTCAAGTTTTCCCTGCAGGTTGGAGGGCCTACTTGCAGGGCTGAATGCAGGTTAATGTCATACCCAAATCGGAGCAATTGTAGATTAAGGTCCTTGCTCAAGGGCCCAACAACACCATTTATTTTTATAGCACGTTTTCATACAAATGATGTAGCTCAAAGTGCTTTACAAGATGAAGAAAGAAAAAAATATAAAAATAACATTAGGCAATACTAAGTAACAAAATAAAGTAAGGTCCGATAGCCTGGATGACAGAAAAAAAAAAAAAAAATCCTCCAGGGCTGGGGAAAAAAAATCTGCAGAAGTTCCGAGGCCTTCCATCCATCCATTTTCCAACCCGCTGAATCCGAACACAGGGTCACGGGGGGTCTGCCGGAGCCAATCCCAGCCAACACAGGGCACAAGGCAGGGACCAATCCCGGGCAGGGTGCCAACCCACCGCAGGTTCCGAGGCCTTAAGACCACCCAAACGGAGTGGAATCACTACTAGCATTTACAGGGTTTGAACCAGAAACCTTCCATTTGCCAGTGCAGATCCCTAGCCTCAGAGCCACCACTCTGCCCCATATATTTTTAATATTTGCATATTTAATATTTTAAATGTTTAATATTTTGCATGTCTTTTCAGAACAGCTGACAAAATACAATACAAAAAAATGAATGAGTTTGCCCATTCTTAGATGCCTTTCTTAGATACCCCTATTCTACTAACCACAAAACATTAGATCTCATACATGTGCTCAACTGTCTAAAAGGGAGAGTCTTCCGGAGAAGCCAGTAGTAAAGAAGCTCTGTGATCAGCATTCACAGACATGACACTTAGTGAGCACTTTGCTGCTTCGTCCCTTTGCTTGCCCCTCTCAGCTTCAGAGGTAACATGTACGGCCAACTTTCCACCGGCCCCATGAAACTTGCTAATGACCACACACCCAGGCAGGTGAACTCTATCAGCCAGGAGACGCGTCCAAAGTAAGTGCTGCCAGGTCTTAAAAGCAGTTCCGGGATTGGTATGTTTATGCCAGCTTCTCCAGGTAGTATTGTCCTCCTTAGACAGGTCTTGACCTCCGGAGGAACGTTTCCTTCTCAGGTTCAGACACAGGTATGCGCTATATTGTTATTTTCACGGCACACCTGGGTAGCTCTCATGGCCAAGGCACACTGGTTGACAAACACTGGTCTGAAAAGAGGGATGATTGATGTAGAAAAATAAATGGTGTCAGACTTCCCTCTCTCTTCTGCTGCTAGTCTAAATGAAAAAGAAAATGTCCTCATGGCGTAGCATTCTGGTGTGTTCAGAGGCTTGGTTAGCTGGTTTGAAAGTTGGAGCTTTTCTCATCAAAGAGTTTATCACAACTTTATTTAGTACATATTTTTGTAACAGTGAGTCATACTCAAAAGTAACAATGATAATAGAATGCCGTGAGTAGTGTTCCTGATTTTAGATAGATAAATAGATAGATAGATAGATAGATAGATAGATAGATAGATAGATACTTTATTAATCCCAAGGGGAAATTCACTACCCAGCAGCACCTTACTGATACAAAAAACAATAATAATAATGCAGGTAAAAACAGACAATAACTTTATATAATGTTAACGTTTACCCCCATCCATCCCCCAACCCCAGGTGGAATTGAAAAGTCGCATAGTTTGGGGGAGGAACGATCTTCTCAGTCTGTCAGTGGAGAAGGACGGTGACAGCAGTCTGTCGCTGAAGTTGCTCCTCTGTCTAGAGATGACACGGTTTAGTGGATGCAGTGGATTCTCCATAATTGATAGGAGCCTGCTGAGCGCCCGTCGCTCTGCCACAGATGTCAAACTGTCCAGCTCCATGCCAACAATAGAGCCTGCCTTCCTCACCAGTTTGTCCAGGCGTGAGGCGTCCTTCTTCTTTATGCTGCCTCCCCAGCACACCACCACGTAGAAGAGGGCACTCGCCACAACTGTCTGATAGAACATCTGCAGCATCTTATTGCAGATGTTGAAGGACGCCAGCCTTCTAAGGAAGTATAGTCGGCTCTGTCCTTTCTTACACAGAGCATCAGTACTGGCAGTCCAGTCCAATTTATCATCCAGCTGCACTCCCAGGTATTTGTAGATCTGCACCATCTGCACACAGTCACCTCTGATGATCACGGGGTCCATGAGGGGTCTGGGCCTCCTAAAATCCACCACCAGCTCCTTGGTTTTGCTGGTGTTCAGGTGTAGGTGGTTTGAGTCGCACCATTTAGTTTTAGTGCCATTTTACAGTATCACGTGGCTGAAGTTGCTTTCATAGACAGCAAATTCTACCAGAAGAGATGAAAAGATACATATGCTGTTGTTAGTTGTTGTTGGATGTGGAGGGTTTGGGGCTAGTTGTAGTTTATATTTATTAAACATAACATCTCTGTATTATAATAAAAAAAATCCAGCAACGAGAATTTTTGGAAGATTTTTTTCAAGCCCTGCGAATCGAGACTTTGGCCATGAGATGTTTTCAAGTCACGCCCTCCTCTCAACCATAGAAAACCATGCCCATGGTCCTCTCACCTCTCATTTGTGTGAATGCTTTTGACAGACACAGTTCTTGCTCCAACAAGACGAGACATTTCAATAAAAATGAGTACACGGACAATCCTAGCACCAAGAAATGGTGAAGTCAAACAAATTAATACCAAAAATGATGATCGGTTACACTGCAAATTTGTTAAATGCATATCAATAGACTATACTGAGACAGCTGTTGGTGATCATACGGAAAATGTAAACATCAACTTACAGTATTCTGAAGAATATCTAAAACTGTCCGATCTTCCACCAGCCGAATTACTGGAGAAAGAAGGATGTATCCAAGAAAGGTTATGTAGTACATCTGCAGGGGATAACATTAGACAACAAAGGACATCTTGATATGCCTTTCATATTAAAATGTTAACAGTTTTCCATGAGAATAGCTTTTGCTATGACAATTAACAAATCACAGAGCCAAACATTCGAAAAAGTCATTTTATTTAATAGAGAGAAAGAAACTAAATTCAATCACATGCAGTTATAAGTGGCATTGTCACGATGAAAGTCCAAACACAGAATCACAATTCAATGTGATTTTGAGAAAAATGTAATTAAAAAAAATTTTTACTTAAATTTTACAGTAAAAGTGTAAGTTTAAAAAGTTTTTGCGTGTTAATTTCAAAGCCAAACAGAATTAAATTGTATTACGCAACAAGTAACTCTTAACGCAATATGAAACATAATTTACTTTAAATTATTACATTTTAACATTACTTGCTGTAATGTAAAATAGTTAGTAAATTGTACATCTGCATCCCCATACTGTACGTGAGCGGCAAAACCGCAAAGAGGCTAGCGCATAGTGCAAGCATGGGGGTTGGCGAGTGAAGTGAGCAGGGGGCAAAGCCACCTAGTTTTTAAAAGAAAAACCTGATAAAGATTTAAAAGCTGTGTTGAAATCTCAAGCTATAATTGCTGGCTGCATCTGAGCATGATAGATCGAGGATCTTTGTGGTGCTTTGCCGATAAACTTTAGCATCTGAAAAATTTGGAATGTTTTTAATCTTTAGATAAAACAGCTGTGAGGAGGTTTTTAGTGTGACAGAAACCCATAGTACACATTTAGTCACCAAGCCATCTTTCATACATTTTTACGTAAATTTTGCTTCAAATTTAAGGAGCAGGAGAAGTGAGCTACTGTGACTTAGGATCAAACAAGATACTGGGAAAAGAGGTGGAGGCAAAAGCCAAACTGTTAGCACATAAACAGATATCCCTCTGAATTCTGGTACAGTGATGGATGGTATTTACATTGTGTAGTGATAAATAAATTAACAATACTACTGTATTGAATAACTAAAGACTATGCTTATTAATAAATTGAAAAAATAAATTCACATCTAACGTCAAACTTTACTTATCTGGTACAATTTGATCATCCAGTCCCACCTATGATCCACTCCCACTGTGACTTTCCAGTTTGGCTCCAACTTCCCTTCTTACTTCCAGGAGGCTCTTCAACCCGAAACTGTCGATAGTCATGTGCCGAGATGAGCTGGGAAAATGAGGAGACACACATTCAGCAAGGGGTTGGTGCACAAAATGTCAGTGCTTTTTTAATCAGACCAAAAACAGAAAGTGCAATTAGTGCAGTGATTCAAATCAGTCTTCAATAAATAACCTGATAAAATCAAAGTGAATGTGGAGGTTCAAACATGACTGATCCGCTCGCATTTGCACATGTGTGCATGATAAGCCAAGCACCCCAATCAACCCTAACGTGAAGTGCTCCCCCTGCAGTTCCTGGGACAGAATTATTTATTTAAAAACTGCATTGCACCACAGACCTTTCCTCACACCGCCCCATCTTGTGTCTTACAGCGAGGTGTTCTTGCTTCAGCATGCACGACTACAGGTGTGTCGATGTCTTATCATCGGGAATAGCTCTTAAACAAGTACAAGAAACGAATATAAAAACTTCACAAGTTGAAGTAAATGCTCCTGAGGTAAAATAGAGACTGTAAACTAATCCGTACTTGAACAGAATGTTTATGTTTTAAGTTGGATGAGTTTGAAAATTTACCAGTTCTTTTCATTGGGAGATTTTGAAATTTCAAAAATGCTTACAGTGTGCTGTATTTGAGATTATCTTAATAAAAATTTAACTGTCCCAACCAATGTCTTTAAAGTATAATTGGTCCATATGGAGCCGAGTTGTTTCATGCTGTCAGACAGACATTTTAAGAGCTTTTTGCACCTAACTAATTATGTTCACTTGCTGTTCGTGTTCATTTATAGGTGAATGGGCTTGAGCAAGGGATGGATTTAGGACTGTTCTTCTAGATTGTTGTGTACAGGTTAAAACTAAGACTGGTACTTAGCTATGTCACATCCAAATTCTTCCCCAGTGTGCACTTAAAATCATTCCCCTTGTGCATCTGACAACCTATAGAATGGCTGCTTGCTGGGTTTTTGTATTTATCACTCCTTTATCTTTAAACAGTGTGGAAACTGTAGTGTGTAAAATGCCAGAAGTGATGCCAGAACCACCATATCTAGCACCAATAATCAATGAGTCAAAGTCACCTAGATTAGGCCTTGTTTGGTCCAACAATGGCTGAAACTCTTGGCCATGTCTGAATGCTGTAAGGACTGAATTTCAGCCACATGATTAACTATTTGAAGTGGCAGCCATTACCCAATAAAATGTCTACTGAGTGTTTGTTACTAATGACTTGGTTAAGTCATCACCAGAAACTAATTAATACCAGAAAGTAAGTGGTCCTTCATGGCCTTATAAAATCCTTCTGCCAATTAAGTTTCAGGACATGTGCATCTCACTCTGTAGGCTTAATCCCAAGAGTATATGTACATCTTTTGCGCGGGTGGGTATTTCATCCAAGTGAGCTGATTGTGGCCTTGATGCATTAGAAGTCAAGCGCCTGTGGGGACGTCTATGTCACATGCACATGCCTTACAGCCCACATTATACAACCTCTCAGAGCATGGAGATGTGTGGCTTAGAGAGACAAAGATCCTTGTTGTTCATTAAAGCTGGGAGTTGTTTTCAGAAGTGGAGAATTCCACACTGAGAAACATGAACAGGAGTTCAAACAAATTTGATCAAAATCAAATTACTTTTTTTTTTTATCACACTCATTTTGAGGAGGCAACAAAAGGATATGATCAAAGTGGAGCATATGATATTATTTATCTTGATTTTCAGAAAGCATTTGATAAGGTGCCACATGAGAGGTTGGGCATCAAACTAAAAGAAGTGGGAGTTCAGGGTGATGTTTTTAGATGGGTGTAGAATTGGCTCAGACACAGGAAGCAGAGGGTGATGGTGAGAGGAACCTTATCAGAATTGGCCGATGTTAAGAGTGGTGACCAGGAGGTGTCAGTGCTGGGGTCACTGCTATTTTTAATATATATAAATGATTTAGATAGGAGTATAAGTAACAAGCTGGTTACGTTTGCAGTTGATACCAAGCTTGGTCGATTAGCAGTTAATTTGGAATCTGTTATATCATTACAGAAAGACTTGGATAGCATACAGACTTGGGCAGATGAAACTTAATGTCAGTAAATGTAAAGTATTACACATAGGAAGTAAAAATGTTAGGTTTGAATACACAATGGGCAGTCGGAAAATCGAGAGTACACCTTATGAGAAGGATTTAGGAGTTGTAGTGGACTCTTAAGTTATCGACTTCCAGACAGTGTTCAGAAGCCATTAAGAAGGCTAACGGAATGTCCGGTTATATAGTGTCTTGATGTGAAGAGTATAAGTCACAGGAGGTTCTGCTCAAGCTTTATAACACACTGGTGAGGCCTCATCAGGAGTACTGGGTGCAGTTTTGGTCTCCAGCCTACTAAAAGGACATAGCAGTGCTAGAAAAGGTCCAGAGAAGAGCGACTAGGCTGGTTCAGGGGCTACAGGGGATGAGTTATAAGGAAAGATTAAAAGAGCTGAGCCTTTACTGTTTAAGCAAAAAAGGATTAAGAGGAGACCTGATTGAAGTGTTTAAAATTATGAAGGGAATTAGTACAGTGGATCGAGACTATTATTTTAAAATTAGTTCATCAAGAACACTTTAAGCACAGTTGGAAACTTGTTAAGGGCAAATTTCGCACAGACATTGGGAAGTTTTTCTTTACACAAAGAACGATAGACACTTGGAATAAGCTACCAAGTAGTGTGGCAGACAGTAAGACTTTAGGGACTTTCAAACTCGACTTGATGTTTTTTAGGAAGACTAGGGGGTTTCGCTCGCCATCCCCTCTCTCTCTTCCAAAGATCACGTGTCGTCGCAGGAAAAAAGTCTTGTATCGTTGCAAGATTTTTTTTTTATAATAGATAGAAAGAAGTGGATAGGACTGGCAAGCTTTGTTGGGCTGAATGGCCTGTTCTCATCTAGATTGTTCTAATGTTCTAATGATGTTTGAGAACTTTTACTTAAATTTGTAGATCATGCGTGCAGTGACATTTTCTTTAAATTATTAAAAAAAATATGTTTGCTGTTCAATGTCTCATTCATTTTCTTATTTTGCTTAACAACTTTACAGAGGCTAGAGCCTATTCTGAAAACATTGGGTGTCAGCTATGAACCTGGCCTGGATTAGATAACCAGCAGTCACAGGGCAATCAACCCACACACTCCTAGACTGGCCTGTTTAACCTCGCACACTCATCTATGAGATGTGGGAAGAAAGTTGGAGCAGTCAAAGAACATGCTTCAGATTTGTGAAGCATTGTGCCATCCTGATTTATCAATATATTGGTAATTCGAACTTTCTGTATGTCTAGTCTGAATGAAGGACAAGGAATGAAGGAAAAAAAAACAGCATTCATGATGATAGCATGCATGCACAATGAAGTAAGTGGTCAGGACCAGAGATGTCCATCTTGAAGGTATGCTCTCATGCACCCCACCAGCGTACTCTGCCTTCTGATTATAATTCACATACAGTGCCTATAAAAGGTACTCATCCTTTTGGAAGTTTTTACATTTTGTTATTATTCAACATTGAATATTAGTTTCAAGTGACCGATGAAACATGGTATTTGGACATAAATAAGGGGCTTTTTAGAAAAAAAGAATGATTTAAATATTGCCATACTGAAATGCTAGAACATGTACGCACATATCCACACTTCATGTGTTTTATGTTCCCACCCAAATGTGAATTGCTGTCTTACTGTCTTCCAGATGACTATATAATAATAACAGAAATAATATCTCTTGCAATCACTCCTATTTTTTTCTGTAGGTGTAACGCAAAGATTATACACTAATCTGAATTAAATAACTAATGCTCCAGTTATTTTAGTTAGCTAATTATAAAAAAAATAGCTATCAATTTCATTGTAATATTTTTGCACACTGATAATGCAAAGAACACCACAGGCATCAATCTGACATGGGGAAAGGAGAACACACGAGGTGGCACATTGTGGATGAAGCAAGCTGTACGTAAAGGGCACTGAGGTGGCACACTAGCAGTGATACCACAGGCACGGCAGGTATATGCAAATGCCAGAACATTGGGCTTACTTTGTTAACGTGGAAGGGCCGATAGAACGTGATACTTGGACAGGAATTTAGTGCCTATTTGGAAAAAAAATATGATTTGTGTACAGCTGTAATGAAATTTGGCACATGCATTGAAACACATACACACACTTTCATGTATTGAACCAGATATACACATACATAACCAATGAAAGTTGTCTATTCATTGTTGCCTTTGTATATATTGTTGGGGAGGTGGTGTCTGTGCATTGTAATGTTTCCTCAAACCTTGGAAGGGATTGTGTTAAAAAAATGCTTTAGTTGCCTCACATTTTTATGCAATCGTTTTGTTCACCCCACTGAATTAAAGCTGAAAGTCTGCACTTCAACTGCATCTGAGTTGTTTCATTTAAAATTCATTGTGGTAATGTACAGAACCAAAATTAGAAAAAAGTTGTCTGTCCAAATATTTATGGACCTAACTGTATGTCTTTTTCATATAAGTAGATGCTAGATAGATTAGCTGTTTTCTTTACATGTTTTGCTTGTTCTAATTTTTAGGAAGATAAGAAGGAAATCAACCAATTGTTGTGGAACAGGCATTTCAAAGCATGCATATAGAAGGTATAGGAGTTTGTACAATGGGTCGTACTGAAAAGCTCAGTGACTCTTAAGTGTGGCACTGTCATAGGATGCAACCTTTGCCACAAGTCAGTAATGTGAAATTTTTGCTCTGATAGATCTATTCCTATCAAACGTAAGTGCTATTACTATGAAATGGAAGTATCTCGAAGTACTAACTCACAGTGCAGGGTCTTCAGAGTGTGCACATAGCACATAAAAATTGCCTATTGTTTGTTGCATCTCTAACATCAGAGTTCCAACCTACCTCTGCAAGCAACATCAGCACAAGAAATGTGAATCGGAAGCTTCATGTAATGGGTTTCCATGGCCGAGTAGCTGCACACAAGCTTGCCACAATGCTAAACGTTGGTTGGAGCGTAAAGCACTTCGCCATTAGACTCTAGAGCAGTCGAAATGTATTCTCTGGAGTCACAAATCACTCTCCATTATCATTATATGGCACTCTAGGTTTGGTGGATGCCAGGAGAATACTACCATTACCTTCCAAACTGCCTTGTGCCTACTGTGAAGTTTAGGGGAGGAGGGACAATAGCAGGACTAGGCTTCTTGGTTCCATTGAAGTGTACTGATATGTTACAGCATATAAAGACATTTTAGACAATTTTTTTTAGATTTTTAGGTCTATACTTCAAAGTTTTGGGAAGGCCCTTTCCTGTCTCATCATGACTCTATCCTTGTGCACAAAGCCAGGTCCGTAAAGACATGGAGGAACTCAAGTGGCTTGCACAGATCCCTGACTTTAACCCTATTGAACACATTTCAGATGAATTTGACTGGGAATTCGACTCGTCCATCGTCAGTACATGACCTCACAAATTCTGTTTCGACTGAATGGACACAAATTCCTACAGACATACTCCACAAATTTGTGTGAAGCCTTCCCAGAAAAGGAGAGGGTTGTAACAGCTAGAAAAGGAAGAGGAACTCCATATTAATGCCCATGGATTTGGGATGGAATTTCCAACAAACTCAAGTGTGTCAATCAGGTGTCCACCAATTTTTGACCACCGAGTATATTTTTTCACATTCAGACACTGGAATTTTCACTTGCAAATGAAATGCTTAGCACTGTTGAGCATTGCTGTGGTGCACGTGAATCCATCCTTTTGGTTGATAATTGGTTTAAAGTGTAGGGGTCTACAAAATTGGTTCTGCAGGGCTGCACTGTCTGTAGGTTTTTTCTTCCAACCCGATTGCATAACTAGCGGCCAGTTCTTGACAGTTAGAAATGTTATTTAATTGTATGCCTCATTAGTATTTATATCCTGCTTGGGTAGATCATTACTATATTGTAGAATTTTTTCCTTTCTAAGGTTACCATTTATGTGATGTTTAGCCTGAAGTGGATGAGTAATTCTCAGTCCTTCACTTTTTTCTCTTTAATTTCCTTCCAAATATTTTATTAAACCAGGTGTAAATGGAAACAAATTCGATGAAAAAATGCTGGGGGCCCTTGATATTTTCATCTTATTGCTAATAAGGAGCAATTAAAACAGTGAATGCAGTTGTTTAAGAATAAAATAATTGTTTAAAGGTCAAGAATCTTAGCAAGCATGGCAACTAAAATGAACAATAGTTGCTTCAAGAGCAATACTTGACTTCTCATGTAATCTGTGGGCACTATGGCCCCCCAGAAGTGATTTTTGCCGGCCCCGAGTTTAGAGAATTCTGCATCAGTGTTGAGAACAAGGTTATGGTCACTGTCCTCATTGACCATGGTGAATTAGTCTACAATATGCATAAGAAGTGTAGATTAATATTGACTGGTACTGCTTTGACAAACGGAGAATTTCTAATGTTCCACACCTAAGTGGCCCATTTCTAAAAGTTCATAATGGACGTCTGCCTTTACTTTCTTAAAAAATTTCATTTTGGCAGAAATGGCTCGTCGTTAAGTGAACAGTCAAAGATTGCAGCTGTGGGGGGTATTTTTCGTACGTCGCTTAAACCATCCGAGATCAGGTGCCTCATCTTGGATGAGATAATGCCAGTGAAACTCATCCAGATAAGTCGGTTTTTCAAACGCAGCTGTGTATTAGATTAGTGTAGCTGGATCTAATCATACGAGATGAATGCGCGCGCCGCCGCTGAGTGAAAAGCCCATATATATTGAGTCTAGAAAACATGATCAGCAAGTCTTTGATAGGCTGCAACAAAATGACGAAAGAACGAGCGCATTTTTTTTCACACACGCGGCGCAAGACCTTTTACTCGAAGGACACAAAGAATTTCAAGATTTAATATACATAAGGGGTAACACTGCAAAAGCAGCCCAGACCAGAAAAGACGGCTGGCAAAAAGTGGCCGAAAAAATTAAACGCTAAGTAGTGTACATTGTACTTACTGAATGCAGCGTTTCATTTCCTATGTGTCAGATTAATTATTATTTAATATGTCATAATTCCAGATCAAACGTGAGCACAAGGAGAACATGGGGAACAGGTTAAAGTGAAGTACAGGTCCACACGGTCCAGACCTAACCCCTGCAGAAGAGTTGGCTCTCCAGCAAAATGCCCATTGCCCTGTTTCTGAGGGCATTCCAGGGGGAAGCTCCTCCTCAGAACCAGTGGCAGGAAGCAGTGGTCACTTCATTTCAGGTAAAGGATGGTCATTGCATATTTGTCCTCCATGTGTGCTATAGGTATGTTCCATATAGCCCTCTTTTTTGTTGGGTCAGTTGCAGGGAATGTCATATCCCTTGAACCTGTCTCTGACCAACGAGATATTAACGAAGGTCAAATATCTGATGAAGACACTGTGTCTGATTATTCATCAGGAGGAGAGGTACATTTTCCAAATAATGTTTGATCAAACTCCACTCTGATCAGTCCATGTGCCCCAATCACATTTGGAAATCCTGGTAATGAGAATGTTAGGCTGATTGCGGGATTCTTTATGGAACTGTGGGTGTTTTTAGCCTGTGTATTACCTACCTGCAATGGCATGAAACGCCTCTTTTATTGTCTGCACATGCAGGTGTCCAGGAAAACACAATGAAAACCTGAAGGAAATGTTTCAGAGCCAAACAGACTTACGAATTGCCTGACAAACTGTACTTTTCGATAGATGTTCCGCATCGCCTACAGTATATAACACAGTGCCGCTTGCAAGAAACCTCAAAGCAATGCCTACTGTCTGTGTGGTTGTGAGAGCCCGACTTCGCCGAGTTTGACTTCGAATATACGGAGCTAATAAATCTTTGAGGTACAATATTCCCCCTCGGCTAAAAGCGATATCTTTCGTACAGAATTTCCTCCGGGGGCAATAAAGGATCTTGCCGATCGCGCAAACCCTCTTTATATGAAATTCTCTTCGTATAATTTGCGCACCAATATCAATTGGTCGCTCATTTATGAACGGCGAAGCCCTGACTGGATGACTTCCACGCACCGTCACTGATCACGTGTGTAAACTAATCCTTGTTTACGTAGAACAAACCTGCTCCGAGCAGGTTTGCGGATTTGGATGTGTTGCTATGACAACACTTCCAGCAAGAGTTTCAAAAAACCGACAGATCCAGGATCAGGCCAAATCGTCAACAATTACATCCGGCTAAGCGAGTAATCCACGTACGAAAAATACCCCCACGGTCTGAGAATGCTATTTACACCTGCAGTAGGAAAGATTAGTTGACAATTCCAAGTTGTTCCAAAGTGAACAAGCGTGGGGCATGTTAGTTTACCCTCTGAAAGAAAGGTGTTTCCTCCTACAATGCTTCCTGCCATGCTCTTTATAAGATGGGTGAATGTATGAGTAGCAATTTAAAAATTTGGTGAAACATCCTTACTTGTTAATTAATAAGTAAAAGAAAACAGCAAGCACACTTTGTCGTCTTAACGCCTCCACAAACAGCATGTGAGCATTTGTTGTTACGCTCCCAATAAAGCAGACTCATTGCTATGGCACACCATCATCTAAAATGGGGTTTACAGGTCCAGTAACAGCTGGAAAAGAAAACCTGCCTTTGAGATGAAAAGATAAGTTTAGTCACGGACAGAAAGAGGATAAAGGAAATTGTAGCAAGATGACTGAAACAGGAAATAAACTCCGGAATCTGAAACCCTTCTGATGCCGCCTTAGAATGCACCTCATCGGTCTGAAGCCTTACATATTGCACAACCGCAGCTGTGGTGACTGTCGAGGATCAAATTTAAAAGGAAACTGTCATGGGTGCTCTGGTTAAAGTTGTATATCACCTGCTGTATGATCTATTTTATTACCGCTTTAAAACAATAGACTCCCTCTTAATGTAGAACCCAAGACATTCTCCAGAGGGACAGCATGGTGGCATAGTGGTTATGCACAGAGCCAGCATCCTGGGTTTAAAATCCTTCATTCATTTGCTGTCTCACTGTGGGATCTGCACATTCTCTCTGTCTCTCTGTAAATTTCTCCAGTTATTCTAATTTTCATCATCTATTCCAAAGATGTGTATATGGATTTATTTGGTGTCTCTAAGGTGTTCCTGGTTCTGCTGAGACAAGGGGGCTTCGCCCCCTGCTCGCTTCGCTCGCCTACCCCCGGCGTTGGGTATCCTGAAATACATTAGTCGAGCTTGTTCGTTTTGGAGCCGTACCCGCTTTGCCCATGGCATTTCAGACGCGCGTTGTAAGCGCCTGCGTTCATTGAGTTTATCCAGGTGGGCTCGTGTTTGTATCATTGAGCTGTATTGTGTTTGAATTGGGTGTAAAGTGTTCAGCGGTTTGTACAATCCCAAGCAGCACATTATTCCTAACTTCACTCTGCAGTAGTGCCACTCACAATATAGCGGTGGCGCCTGCGCCTTCCATACCATGTCGGGTTTCACTATGCTGTGTAGGCACCTTTCCCTTTCGTACTTTCCCGCGCCTTCCGACGTGCAATGTAGGCGCCTGCACATTCCGTACTATGTCGGGTTTGCCTCTGCTGTGTGGTGTGGACGTTTAGGGTTCCGTATTTTCTGGGCTTGTTGCTTTATTTCTTATTCTGTTAGTTGAGCTCTTTCGTTGTTGGCGGTGTATAGCACGTTGTAGGCGCCTGTGCTTTCGTACCATCTCGGGTTCGATTATGCTGTGTGTGTTGTTGTGGACTTTTGTGGACCCTCTGTAGTCTGTCCCGTTTTACTCTGGGGCGGGGGGCTGTATCCTCTTTTTTGTCGTTCGTAGTCTCTCCCGTTTCACTCTGGGGCGGGGGCTGATTCCTCGTTTTTTGTGTGGCGCCTGCGTCCATGGGCATGTACCTGCGTCCATATCCGGTTTACCATTCTCAGTTAGTAATATGGATAGATCCCAGTGACTCTGAATTGATATCATGTCATGGGTTTGAGTACATTATGTTATCATGTCAGGAAATTAGTGAGATTTGCTTATTAACGCTTATCAGGATGACCTTGTAAATTCCCAGATTGTCATTGTTGGGAGAGATGTAAGAAGGTGGGGATCCACATTCACATACATCACAGCTGTTTACTTTACTTTAAAGAAAATAGGTTTGTGAGTGGCCATGTTGTTTTAATTTTAGTGCTATTATTTTCTGGACTACAGTAGAACTTTGTCGTATACAATGGATAGATACATTTCTAGACAGCACTTAAAGTGAAAAGTCCCTTCCAGTGCCTCTAAAGTAATAATAATAATAATTCATTAAATTTATATAATGCTTTTCTCAGTACTCAAAGCGCTATCCACACAGGGAGGAACCGAACCCACAATCTTCCACAGTCTCCTTACTGCAAAGCAGCAGCACTACCACTTACAGCTGACATATCTTTGCCTGTACCCATTGTCATGTGTAATCTCTCTTATTTTAAAAGAAAATCTTGATATGAGACGAGACAATTGGCAAGAGATTTTTTTAAATTCCGCCCTCCTCTCCACCATTTACAGTTAACAGCCCACACCCATAGTCCTCTCACCTCTCATTTGTGTGAATGCTTTTGTCAGACACAGTTGCTGCTCTCTTATCAATTTTTATATTTTCCTCACTTTTAAGTTCCCAATAAAAGAAGACTTATTATGTCCAAATCTTATTGAAGAATTTCATCCCGAAGTGTTATCAACAGAAGAAATGAGTCACGGGCAATTCTAGCACCGAGAAACGATGAAGTCAAACGAATTAAATGTGAAAATTGTCAATCGGTTACATGGGCAAATTGGTTTTACTGCGTATCAATAGACAGTGCTGAAACAGTTGGTGGTGATCGTGCGGAAGATGAAAACATCAACTTATAATATCCCATAGAATATCTACAACCATTAATACCGTCCAAATTACTGTTGAAAGAAGGTTGTATCGTAATGTTATTGCGTAATTTATGTATGAGTGATGGGCTATGCAATGGGACAAGATTAGTTTTATTCAAAATGGGTCAAACAATTCTGACATGTAAAATTTTATCAGGTGATAAGAAAGGTAATGTAGTACATCTTCAGGGGATAACATTAGACACCAAAGAGATTGTGATATGCCATTTGTATTAAAAAATTTACAGTTTCCTGTTAGAATAGCTTTTGCTATGACAGTTAACATATCACAGGGACAAACATTCGAAAAAGTTGGTTCATTTATTAAAGAGAATGAAACTATATTCACTCACAGTCAGTTATACATTGCATTGTCA